>NW_027128813.1:0-30000 GCF_037325665.1 Littorina saxatilis
ATAGAATAGAATAGAATAGAAATGAATAGAATTACACCCCACTACAATACATTGCAATACAATGGAAGAGGCTAAAACTGTATCGTCTCTGTGAAGCATTTCATTCTGTGGTTGTTTTTACATGCATATACCGAAACATTCAAAAAACGTATAGTAGTTTAAAACACTACATCATGTTCGTTTATCCCATTCGCTAATCATAAAAACGCCAGCTTTATTGCACTACAAAAATACCATTTGGTTATAAAACATTTAGTCTAAATACAACAGATTATGTTCAGTTAGAATCAGTCAGGCAAAAAGGAATGGGGAAAAGTGTGTTCCCTAACTTTGATCAGTTTCAAGTTTTCATTGTACATTGGGAATGTTCTACCATTCACTCTCAGAAAATCTGTTGATCGAATCCTATCTGCACCATGGTCGCATTATGCACAAAAGGTTACACTGTATGGACGACCCACAAAGCAAACTGTCACATTGTTAGAGCTTGGTGGCACTTCCAATGAGTGATATATTTGAACAGTACCCTATTTCATAACATGACTCGCAGATTATGCAGATTTAAAAACACCCCCTGGAAAGCTCGGTTCTACATAAATCCATGACATTGAAATATTTGTCTGAAATCCAAGCGCCTGTGAACTAAGATGAGAGGCTCAGCTGGAGTTGTATGGTGTCGGTGATCGAACCACAGGAGCTTGCATCAGATTGCTGAATAGGGCCTCGAGTTGATCGAACCACAGGCCAATGCTCATTAAGGTATCTTATTACTTCCATGAAGATAAGACTAATTTGTAAATCGCCGTAAATCCGTCCAAGGTTTTACCTGGGATAAGAGAATGAGAATAGAAATGGCAAAAAAAAAAAGCGAGTTACAAGTAATACCCTTTTTCAAATCCAAATCAGAAGACTAGTTCACTTTTCGAAAAAGAAGAAATAGCTTCAATTTACATTTTGTTTGTTTGTTTGCTTGCCGCCCAGCCGACCACGAAGGGCCATATCAGGGCGGTGCAGCTTTGACATATAACGTGCGCCACACACAAGATCGACAGAAGTCGCAGCACAGGCTTCATGTCTCACCCAGTCACATTATTCTGACACCGGACCAACCTGTCCTAGCACTAACCCCATAATGCCAGACGCCAGGCGGAGCAGCCACTAGATTGCCAATTTTAAAGTCTTAGGTATGACCCGGCCGGGGTTCAATTCGAACCCACGACCTCCCGATCACGGGGCGGACGCCTTACCACTAGGCCAACCGTGCCGGTCACCGGCCTCATACTGTCCCGCATAGGCTTATATGTTGACGTTAACAACCAAGAACTGGCCTCATCCGGGCACTGTTACAAGCTGTGTGATAACCAATGTTGTGTTATTGTAAGTTTATTTTTCTTTTATTTTACAAGGATTTATATGCATTCAATGTTGATCTGGTGTGTTTTATACACAGTTCATATGTAGAGCGCGGAAAGCACGGATCTATGTGGTCACGCTATATAGGCGGTCTTTATTTTTGTTACAAGCTCCTGTGATGAAAAACAGTGATGGTTTCACTATACGCGCCAATAACGCCTGCAAGTCACATACGACACTGACCCGCTACCGTGCGTCACAGTCCTTCACTGTCCAATCAAATTCTCGTTTACTAACCACGAAAGGTCGCTGTGCTGGTAAGCATTTTAAACCAGTGTATAGTACAAAAGAATATCGCCTTTGAGAAAGGTTAGATGTACTTGTATTTGAGCAGGGAACGAGGCTTTTGAAGAAGTCCATGAATATTGAGAAGGTAATCCCTAAAGTAAATGTTATAGCTTTGAGTGAGAATGAATCCTTATATTCAAGGAGAATATTTTTTTTAAATCGTTAAACAAAATCTACTCATAGTGCTAACACATGCACACACAAATTTGATCAGTGAACGATGCCTTGTAAGAAGTCAAAAGACTATTGAGAAAGTGATCTCTTAAAAAAAAACCCACAAGTCCGTAAGGCAAAATTACTACATTTAGTCAAGTTGTCGAACTCACAGAATGAAACTGAACACACTGCATTTTTCACCAAGACCGTGTAGCATCGTCAGTCCCCCCGTCGTGGAAAAGGCAGTGAAATGAAAAAGTCAGTATAGCGCGGTGTGGTTGCGCTGAGTGGGAAAGCACGCTTTTCTGTACCTCTATTCTTTTTAACTTTCTGAGCTTGATTTTAATCCAAACATAACATATCTATATGTTTTTGGGAATCAGGAACCGACAAGAAATACGATGAAATTGTTTTAAAATCGATTTCGGAAATATAAATTTAATCATAAGTTTTATATTTTTAATTTTCAGAGCTTGTTTTAAATCCGAATATAGCAAGAAATGACAAAAAAAAGATGACATTGTTTTTGGATCGTTTTATACAAAAATAATTTTAATTACAATTTTTAGATTTTTAATGACCAAACACATTAATCTATTTTTAAGCTTCCAAGCTGAAATGCAATACCGAAGTCCGGCCTTTGTCGAAGATTGCTTGACCAAAATTTCAATTAATTTGGTCGAAGAATGAGGGCGTGACAGTGCGGCCTCAACTTTTACTAAAAGCCGGCTATGACGTCATCAAAGATATTTATCGAAAAAATGAAATAAAACTTCCGGGGATATCATACTCAGGAACCTCTCATATGAAATTTCATGAAGATCATTCCAGTAGTTTTCTCAGAATCGCTATACACACACCACACACACACACACACACACATACACACACACACACACAAACATACACACACACACACACACACAGACACACGACACACAGACACAGACCACACACACACACACACGCACACACACACACACACAAACACACACACACACACACACACACACACACACACACACACACACACACACACACACACATACACCACGACCCTCGTCTCGGTTCTCTCTCTATGTTAAAACATTTAGTCAAAACTTGACTAAATGTAAAAAGGGAGTACGTACCCTTGGTGAACGATGGGTGCGTTTTGAAAAGGGGTATCAACACGTAGAGGTTACACGCCGAGTCTCAGTGATTATCAAAAATAATGGTCGAAGTTAGCGGATCATGAAAAATGCGAGCTTTAGCGAGCTTTTTCATGACCGCGAACTGAGACCATTATTTTTGATAATCACTGAGACGAGGTGTGTAACCTCTTTATTCCTCCTTTCTTCAGTTATTCAAAGAAAAGAGGAGTTTTTTTGCGAAAGTTTGATCGAATCCTATTCTCTCAACCAGTCAACCTGCGCAGGCGATCGATTAATGCGCGGTTGTATAGTTCCGTGCAAATCATTCCATTCTGTTAACACTTCTTGTCAGTTTTCCTATTTTGGGCTAAAATCAAGTACACAGATATGCTGTTATTCTGCCGTGGCGGCAAAGGCAGATATTGTGTGTTCTGTATATGTTTTAGTATCGCTTAGGATAATGTTTTTTCGTCAAATGGGACTAGCAGACGAACTTTTGCACCCGTGTTCCAACGTTAAAAACTGTATGAAGTTCAGTTTTCTGGGGAAAATAGTGTATGAAACCCCTTTATGTTGTTTAAATTGATGAGATGTGTGCATTTGGTTGCGTGTGATCTGTTTATTAAATGAAATATTGTTGAAAACTGACCGTCGGATTGCAGTCTGTTGTCGAAGGAACTGAGTGAAAAGAAGGGGAACTACTCTTGTCGCTAGACAAAGTATGAGTTACTTGCCTTGGGAAATTGCTTGTGATGAACGGCTTGACGGCACGGCAGATGAGATTCAGAAAACAACCGAACTCATGGATTTTATATGGAGATTCATGTGTTCAGGCCTGTAGTTGTTCATTTAAATGCGGTATGTTTGTATTGTTTGCTCCAGAGATGTATACTTCGTACATTAGAGCGTTCGGAACTTTTCAGTCGTAAAAAGTAGTACCGAAACAGAACAACCTCTCAACCCATTGCACTATCGAGGATTCAGGCTGTTGCTGGGTCGTTATTTGTTTGGTTGCTGGGTCATTATCGAAAAATAACTACCCCTACAAGTTTACAGAGGCAAAGAAGCAGAGGGGGGAATAATAGAGATTATAGAATGATTGTGTTGATGTACTCAGCAGTAGGATTTCCCCTGTGGGTAGTTATATCCGACCGAAGAGCCATGCCTTATCACTATCTTATGTCCAATAAGCACAACAGTTGCTGCTTGAATTCAGGAGGGACGGGAGGGGTTGCTTGGAAGGTCAAGGTACTTCGAGCAAGTCGTGTTTCCGAGTTATAGATATTGTTGTATACGGGATTTAAAAAAAAGTTTTTATAGCTTGTTCATTTGTTGTTATGGCTGAATCACGTTCACACAGCCAATCTGGAGACCCCCTCAAAAGGCCCGCCAAAACTGCGATTTGTCCGCAAAAGTCGTAATTTTCAATCTTCGTGTGTTAACCTTCATACAAATCAAGCTTTGGCCTCTCAGCTGTGAAGTGCTGTTTATTGGTTTTCACATCTACTTATTATCACTAGTTAAATGAACAATCAGGACACTCTGCTAATTACAAATCTGCTTTACTTTTTCTTCTAAACCGATTAGTAAACGAGTCCTCAAAAGTGGGGTCTTTCGGTGCTAGTCCTTGGAAGTGCCTCTAAACAAAACTGTGTATGTGTGTGACTGTGTGTGTGACTGTGTGGGTGTGTGTGTGTGTGTGTGTGTGTGTGTGTGTGTGTATGTGTGTGTGTGTTTGCGCTCACTGAGGTAAGAGTTTGTGGTACGAAAGCAAAGCACACACACACACACACACACACACACACACGCACACACACACACACACATACTCGAACTTCTCTCCCTGTGAGGACCAGAACCTCAGACATGCGTTCTGAAGACCTCGACAGGGAACAAGGTTAGCTCAAAAAAAACTGTGGGTTTAGATGGAGATGGGTATTGTTATAATTGTTTTGAATAGATACTTACGAAAATTCATCAGGTATAGGTTTTATATTAGGATCATTACACCTGACAAACTGCATGAAAAGTGAGGACTCTGACTGAGGACTCGCCAAGCACAAATTCTAAGTAAGACTATAAAGTGAGGACGTACTCTACACTAATTCAAAGTAAGGCTTCAGAGTGAGGACTGACGTTACACACCTTCCAAGTTAGCCAACAAAACAAGGACTTGACATACACACATTACAAATAAAGCTGCAAAGTGAAGACTTACTAAACACAGTTAAGTACAGTTAAGGTCAGTGCGGTCCAAGTCACCGATCTTCAATACCAATCTCTCTCTCTCACTCTTCCCCTCTCTCTCTCTCTCTCTCGAGTCTCTCTTGTGCAGACGCAAAACCTCAAAAACAACCAAACATATCTCTCTCTCTTTTCTTTCCGTCAGCCAATGGGTCAGCTAGTACAGACGCAAAACCAAATCCAACAACAATCTCTCTTTCTTCTTCTCTTTCACTCATTCCCTCTTTCTTTATTTAAGGGACCCGGGATTTAGATCAGTAGGTAGTGCGCGATACAGTTCCGTCAACTCTCGTTGCGGCAACTTGCAGCGCGGGTAACAGGATCGAATACAGGTAACCCCGCCTCTGATATCACCTTGTGTGTGGCTGGGAACGATAACCCCCCCACTTTTTTGCAATTATTGTCATAACAATATCTAGCAAAAGGCAGGCGATACGAGGTGATGAACAACAGCCTTATATATAAGAATTAGTTTGTGACTGTACCTGTTCCTGTTGGCCGTCAGTGATGAACATGCATATTATACCGGTGTTTGTCTGCAGTGAGAGTGGACCTTTCCACCTGTCTGTTGTTATTGTTTGTAACATGTTGGCATTATGATTACATGTGACATGCTATTATGAATGAATGAATGCATTGAATTATTCATTGACTGAGGACTCGCCAAGCACACATTCTAAGTAAGACTATAAAGTGAGGACCTACTCTACACTAATTCAAAGTAAGGCTTCAGAGTGAGGACTGACGTTACACACCTTCCAATCAAGTTAGCCAACAAAACAAGGACTTGACATACACACATTACAAATAAAGCTACAAAGTGAAGACTTACTTAACACAGTCAAGTACAGTTAAGGTCAGTGCGGTCCAAGTCACCGATCTTCAATACCAATCTCTCTCTCTCTCTCTCTCTCTCTCTCTCTCTCTCTCTCTCTTCCTCTCTCTCTATCTCTCTCTCTCTCTCACTCTTTCCCTCTCTCTCTCTCTCTATCACTCTTTCCCTCTCTCTCTCTCTCTATCTCTCTCACTCTCTCTCTCTCTCTCTCTCTCTCTCTCTTGTGCAGACGCAAAACCTCAAAAACAACCAAACATATCTCTCTCTTTTCTTTCCGTCAGCCAATGGCTCAGCTAGTACAGACGCAAAACCAAATCCAACAACAATCTCTCTTTCTTCTTCTCTTTCACTCATTAGCTCTTTCTTTATTTAAGGGACCCGGGATTTAGATCAGTAGGTTGTGCGCGATACAGTTCCGTCAACTCTCGTTGCGGCAACTTGCAGCGCGGGTAACAGGATCGAATACAGGTAACCCCGCCTCTGATATCACCTTGTGTGTGGCTGGGAACGATAACCCCCCACTTTTTGGCAATTATTGTCATAACAATATCTAGCAAAAGGCAGGCGATACGAGGTGATGAACAACAGCCTTATATATATAAGAATTAGTTTGTGACTGTACCTGTTCCTGTTGGCCGTCAGTGATGAACATGCATATTATACCGGTGTTTGTCTGCAGTGAGAGTGGACCTTTCCACCTGTCTGTTGTTATTGTTTGTAACATGTTGGCATTATGATTACATGTGACATGCTATTATGAATGAATGCATTGAATTATTCATTGACTGAGGACTCGCCAAGCACAAATTCTAAATAAGACTATAAAGTGAGGACGTACTCTACACTAATTCAAAGTAAGGCTTCAGAGTGAGGACTAGACTGACGTTACACACCTTTCAAGTTAGCCAACAAATCAAGGACTTGACATACACACATTAAAAATAAAGCTACAAAGTGAAGACTTACTAAACCCAGTCAAGTACAGTTAAGGTCAGTGCGGTCCAAGTCACCGATCTTCAATACCAATCTCTCTCTCTCACTCTTCCCCCTCTCTCTCTCTCTCTCTCTCTCGAGTCTCTCTTGTGCAGATGCAAAACCTCAAAAACAACCAAACATATCTCTCTCTTTTCTTTCCGTCAGCCAATGCAGTGAGAGTGGACCTTTCTTTCCACCTGTCTGTTGTTATTGTTTGTAACATGTTGGCGTTATGATTACATGTGACATGCTATTATGAATGAATGCATTGAATTATTCATTGATATGAACTGTAAGGCAGGTTTTCCAGCATTGTGATTGTGTGTAGATTTTAATTATCATAGTTTGAGAGACAGAGATGGAGATGGAACCATGTGTTTATTCTTATGAAAATCTGTATTGCTTGTTCACATACAACAATTGCCTTGTTTTGATGAGGGCAATAAAGTTACTTGAAATATTACTATTGACGCCTTTGTTGTGTTTTTGACAAATGCGACAGAGAATGGTAGCAGTAACAGCAGCATCCTTCACAAAGAATCCACAGCAAATGACAAAGCAAAAACTTGATGAATTGTTTTAATTGTTTTATTTAAGACAGTCAATAAGTGATGACAAATTTGACAGTTTGTTTGACCTTGATGACAATATCATGTTTGCTTGTATCAAGCTTGAATGTTATAAAGACTTATGAAAAGATTGAACTTTGATCAAGAGAAATCATATGTCATTAGTATCACAAAAGCCATTTGCAAAGTTACAGGAGCAGCTAATACAACTTTAACACTCCTTCATATTCATGTTAAAATGTTCAAATACTAAAAGTGAAACAAATGGTGTCAGGAACAGTAAGTGGTGGAAATCCCATTTTTGGGTTTGTAGTGCAGGTTGCTTGAAAAAGTAGGTACATAAATTTGGAAGTAAATCAACAGGTGCTAGTTTCATTCCCCACTGAATACATTAACATATGTGGTGGGGATTTCACAGAATCGCTGAATTCGCAGAATCAGCAAACATGTAGTTTTCATGCATTTTCAGAATTATAGACACAGACCATAACAAAAATAGAGAGGTAAAGCAAAAAAAAAGTAACGGACTGGCTGGCCCTTGTTTAGGCCAGTTACCTTTACACATTGTTGGCAAAATGCTGCCGATTTAGCTAAATGAGCATCATTTTGCCGATAAAATGAAATGGGTAAAATGTTACCAATTTCTGCAATTCTAGGAACACAGCACCAGGCATGGGAATTGAAAAACTTTAAAAAAAGGCTAAAAAATCTGTTAGTGAAAGCAAAGTCGACGACGCAAAGCGCCTAGCCTTACTTGGGGGGTCCGGGGGCAGAACCATTTTTGCCTCCCCCATTAATTTTTCGGCGGACACGTATGCTTTTTTCAACAGAACAAAAATTTCAGCGGAAATTTGCCTTTCGACGGACAATTCCCATGCCTGGGCACGACACACACACACATTTTCACTAATCAAATACAAGTCACATCATGAAAAAACTGTGTTGAAAAACTGTACACAAACAAGGAAAGCCAATGCTCATACAACTCGTCTTCATCAGAAGTACATGTAATATGCATTAGAACAAAACTATCTGCTGTTCTATCTCTATCGATAGACAATGAAGAATATTATACATTTTGACAAGAACTGGACCTTACTGACATACTGTACCTGGAAAGATGACCCAGATTAACCAGACTTGAGTAATTTCCAGAGATCTAAACCTAGAAATGTGTTTAGTTTCAAATCTCAAGTCGGACGGACGGACGGCTGATGAGCTGTCCGCCTGTCCATGCAGACACTCCTCATTGCTAAGTGTTAATGATTAATCAACAAATGAGCTAAAATCATGTATATCTATTTTGATTATGATTAAAATTCAAAGTAAATCTTGATCATTATTTTTCACATGCTTGATTGCTGTCCAAAACCAATAAAACAGAAAACTCTGTGCCATGTTCCACGCTTGAGTTTAAACAATCCAAACTAATCATAAAACATCAGCCACAAACACTTTAGGGAGTTCAAACAAAAATCAAAACAGGCCAAAAATAGGTCTTAAAACATGACTTACAAACCTTTCTTTCTTTCTTTCTTTCTTTCTTTATTTGGTGTCTAACGTCGTTTTCAACCATTCAAGGTTATATCGCGACGGGGAAAGGGGGGAGATGGGATAAGGGAAAGATGGGATAGAGCCACTTGTTAATTGTTTCTTGTTCACAAAAGCACTAATCAAAAAATTGCTCCAGGGGTTTGCAACGTAGTACAATATATGACCTTACTGGGAGAATGCAAGTTTCCAGTACAAAGGACTTAACATATATCTTACATACTGCTTGACTAAAATCTTTACAAACATTGACTATATTCTATACAAGAAACACTTAACAAGGGTAAAAGGAGAAACAGAACCGTTAGTCGCCTCTTACGACATGCTGGGTAGCATCGGGTACGTAAATTCTTTCTCGTCCCAACCAATATGGGACTCCCCCTAACCCGCGGGGGGACTTACAAAACTGAGATGGTCCTCGTGAAAGATTGTTCTGAGTGTAATTAACACCTGGTAGAATACAATATTGCATATGCTTTTTGGCCGTTTCAAAATTGCCTGAAATATTGGTGTGTGTTTTTGTTAAATCTTACAATCCCCACATAGTATGAAGAACTAACTAACTCAGAGACGAAAGATGTAGAAATCAAATAAGGTAGGCTACACTATTGCGTTAACATTCACATGTTGAAATGGTTTTCAAGCTGGCAAAAATGTCTGAAAAACCATGTTTCAAGCAGACATGAAAACCTGTTGTCATAATACAGCATTCCCTGTCCATTAAAGCCTTAAATAGTCAACAGAATGAATAAACAGCAATCGTCAACACATGCATGAATGAAACTGAGATTGATACTGACAATTGACAAAAAGAAACAATGGTATGAGAAAGCATCACACAAACATTAAACAACAGGTCATGTGAAGAATGTTGAACACAAATCAACAACCTAACATGAGTACTGTTTAGTACAACAGCACTTTGCAATACTGAACCCCACTTGAACTCTGTTGAACACAAAGGCAAAACTATCTGGTTTAAAATTATTACAATTTGGAATTCAAGTACGTTAAAAGCAAGTGTGTTTTGACAAGAAGGCATTCCACTTGTTCTCTGAGCTTTGTGGTGAAAAGCACAGGAACTCTTCTTCCGAATTTACCAGGAATTTCAACTTTAGCCAGAACGGTGACTAGATTCTTTTCAAATTCAGAAAGGCCACCGAGGAGGTCTTCTTGTGTTTGTTTGCCATGCTTCAAGCCTTCTGTGAAATGACAAACTTTGATTCTCTCTGCTTTGCCATTTCTTCTGCGGTTGAAAAGAACTATTTGAACTAGTGTCACCTTGCACAGCTCATGCCAATCCGCGACCATGTCACCTGATGAAGCTTTCAGATCCACCATCAGGGTTCCAGCCTTTTCTTGCAAGAATAATTTCATCTTCTGGATGTCCTTTGCCAACGGTATCCTCTTAGGATTGTTGAATCTTATTTGACTGAGTGATGTCAAACTTCGTGAGGTCCTAAACTTGTTGGTAAAGTTTTAGCATAGTACTCAGAATGTTGTCTCTACTAGACTTTCTTCTGAGGAGTGTATACCAAGTTCACACACTTTTACAGAGAATGGTGGCAAGTTTAATTCGAGTGTTTATCAAAAACCAATCAGAAAGAGGCCACGTGATCAACAAATCACGTGACATTGCCACGCCAATGAAAATGCTTTCTTCTGGGTGGGAAGCCATTTTGGTCAGTGTGGGGACGCGCGGGATGATGTCCGTCAGACAACTGAATAACAGAAATTAGGTAAGCGGATCAAATCCCGATAGCCCCGTCGCTGATATCACCTTTTTTGTGACTAAAGACGTCAAACCCCCCCCCCCCTTTTTTTTTTTTTTTTTTTAGCTATACGCCAAGACTGTTTAAAATAAAATGTTTGAAGGGAAGCCATGAGATAAGGCACACTGGGCTTGTTGAAGTATAAATGAAAGTATGAATGTTGCCATCTCAAGGGGGAAGTCCTGGGAAAAAACCCACTGTTGTGTATTCTGTAAAACACTGTATGCTAAACTCGCACGGCACATGGAGCAAAACAATTTCCATCAAAAAGATGTACAAGATGCTTTGAGTTATGAAAAAAAAGCAAAGAAAGAAAACAACAATGGCTTGTACTTCGAAATAGAGGAAATCTTGTTCACAATCAAACCGTTTTGACAGAAGGAAAAGGGACAATAATTCCATCCAAAAGGCCTTCTGAAAAGGCAGATGTCCATGACTTTGTTCCCTGCTCTAACTGCTATGGGATGTTCCAGACAAGCATGCTTTGGCGTCATGCAAAAGAATGCAAACTGCGCAATGAAGAAAACACAAAGAAGCACCATGTTCAAGAGGGCCAGGCCCTTTTACCTGTAGCTAAGAATGTGACGGAAGAGTTCAAGAAGACAATTCTCTGCAGCATGGCATGTGATGATGCGAGTTTTTTTGGCTAGGACGGATGAGGTGATATCTAGCTTTGGTCAAAAACTGTTTGAGAAACATAGGCACCTTCCACATCGCTATCAGTACATCAAGCAGAAAATGAGGGAACTGTCGCGTTTCCTCATCATTGCTCGGCAGGAATGTGCTTCTCCATCTCTCAACATCCGCGATTGCCTGTCAGGACAGATGTTTGACTCAGTTGTAAAGGCTGTGAAAACAGCCTGTGGTTTTGACAGTGTCACTCATTTCTTCATTCCTGTCAACATTCATTCCTTCATTTGCATCATCATTGTCACTCTTACTCGGTTCCATCCTAGCAACATTCATATCTTCATTGTCACTCTCACTCAGTTCCATCCTGGCAACATTCATTCGATATTCCTCCATTTGAATCATCCTTGTCGACACCATCTATACTTTCATCATCACTGCTGTCTTCAGAAAGATCTTCCATGCGGACATCAGGATCACACGGGTCATCAAAGTTATCAAAGTTGTCTTCATCGGAAGACTCTTCCTCAGTTATGCAATCTGCAATTGCCGAGTCCAGAGATGAGTCACGAGAAAGAGGGTTGTCCTCGGAGTTTACCTCGTTGTCCTCGGAGTTTACCTTGTTATCATCGAAGTCCAAAGAGATGCGGTCTGTAAATATAAGAAAACATAATCATTTCTTTTCTAGATGTTATGCAATAGACGATTTTTTTTCAGGACTGTCAGCAGTCTGGAAGAATAAGAGCCCCTTTCCCCCCAGACAAGTTTTTCACAACATCCGGAGCATGTTCCATGCTTTGGATCAGCTTTATCCTGTGATCGTGATGAGCAACTAACTCTGATGTGTATCATTGCACAGATCTGCCTACCCCTTAGAATGGTCAAGAGTAGCAATGGTAGCCCAAAAGCGAAGCATAGCGTGTCAAGGCGTAGAACATCACAGATATTATCAGAATCGCAAACTCACACTGAATAACGCCGATTATATTGTCACTGAACTAACGGCCGCCATTTCTGCACTTACAAGCACCTGGATATAAAATTGAAGACGTGTTCATTAAACTTGCTCTTGCTTTGAGTGCCAGCACAAGTTACTATTCATGTGGTCTGCTGTAAAAGCACACACCCGGGTAATCTCAGTTTGGATGCATTATCGCAGTGACAACACAAAACAGTGAAGTAATACAAAAAAAGGGCTGGCTGGCTCACAAAAAATGGCTCAAACCGGTGCACCAAGAAACCTGATTGTAGCAGTAGGTTCCATATTGTAGAATGCTATGCCCAAAACTAAGAGTAGGCAGGTCTGTAAAATACAGCACGTGCACAATATGATATCCTTTTCTCTTAAAAATCGGTGCTCGCTAGTTCATCCAAGTTCATAATAATTAATATGTAGCGGAAATGATTGCTGGCACATACCAATGGCTCACAACATGTAGTTTGATTGAGGTCACGTGAGATTGGCTTGAGGTCACATACGTGCAGTTAAACACATGTGCTTAGTGAACACTTACAGTGATCAGCAAGCCATTGGTGGTGATTCGGGGCCAAGATGTTTATATTTGCCAGAAAAAAAAGGTATTTTTAGTGCACGCTGCATAACATACACATTGATGTTGGTTGTTCGTCTCGATCCCAATCAGAAGCATGGAACATGCTCTGGGTGTTGTGAAAAGCTTATAAAGGGGCTCTTACTCGACCAGGCCCAGACCGCTTTCAAATCCCGAGTTATTTTAGGAACATGTCTATTGCCGACACACACGCACACACACACACGAACGTACAGACTATAATAATCATAACACACACACCTGAGACTAGACAATATGAAAACACACATTTGACATTCTGAGGACTTGGGCAATATCCTGAATTGAGCCCTTACTAAATGCACTGAAAGACATCTAGGCGTCAAAAACGTGTGGGTCCTCAAAACTATTACACGTATGTGTGCGTGTCCCATAGCTAAACTTACATCTTAACTGCGTGGAAGTGTGTAACAACGAGTCACCATAACAAAGCTGAATAGGCCATTTTGTAATGTACCCGAGAATCCACGCATTGGTTGGTACATTTCTTTCAACAAGTCATTTATTCAATTACATGCAACTAAAGCAGAACAAAAAAGATAAGGATCACCCATAGCAACAAGCAACGATTATGAACTAGCCCTGCATAACTAAAGTGCACGTAGAGGAACAGGCAAAATGAAGCTACCTTTACTTACTGTGTTCAGGAACAACTTCTGCCACTGGCCTGCATCCCTGCTTGACTCAGCCAAGCACTCAGGGTCTATTAACAGAAGTTAGTGTAAATGTATTTGACAGGATGTAAACACAAAGAGCTTTGAGTTGGAATGATATATATTGGAATGATATATATTATAATAATTTATATTTCAAAAGGTGGTTTACAAGTCTTGGGTGGTTGGTGTTCAGTTTCAACCTTTCTGTCTTTAATACAACAAAAAAATACCCAAAAAATTTAAAATATCTTTGGAAGATATTTATTTTACTCTGAAACCGCAGTGTTTGTATCTGAAATCCTGAGATCCGCGGACAATTCCCATGCCTGAAAATTGCTAGAAGAGTTCTCAGATTCAAGTTTATTTATGACGCCTACAAACACATAGACTACATAACACACCTGAGAAAAGACGATATGAAAACACACATTTGTCTTTCTGAGGACTTAAGCAATATTCTGAATTAGGCCCATATTAAATGCACGGAACGACATCAAGACATCAAAAACGTGTAGGTCTTTAAGTTTTCTTATGCTGCTTACAAACACACACAAACGTAAATACACATCTAAGACTAGACTATTTGAAAACACACATTTAACATTCTGAGGACTTGGGCAATATCCTGAATTGGGCCCTTATTCAATGCACTGAAAGACATGAAGACGCCAATAACGTGTAGGTCTTTAAGTTTACTTATAGCGCTTACAAACACACACACAAACGTATTGACTATATACACACCTGAGACTAGACTATTTGAAAACCCACATTTGACATTATGAGGACTTGGGCAATATCCTGAATTAGGCCCATATTAAATGCACGGCACGACATCAAGACCTCAAAAACGTGTAGGTCTTTAAGTTTACTTATACCGCTGACAAACACACACACAAACGTATTGACTATATACACACCTGAGACTAGACTATTTGAAAACACACATTTGACATTCTGAGGACTTGGCCAATATCCTGAATTGGGCCCTTATCAAATGCACTGAAAGACATCAAGACCTCAAAAACGTGTAGGTCCTCAAAACTATTACACGTATGTGTGTGTGTCCCACACCTAAACTTACATCTTAACTGCGTGGGGGTGTGTAACAACGAGTCACCATTACAAAGCTGAATAGGCCATTGTGTAATGTGCACGAGATTCCAACTGTCAACGCATTGGTTGGTACAATTCTTTCAACAAGTCATGTATTCAATTAAATGCAACTAAAGCAGAACAACAAGATAAGGATCACACACAGCAACAAGCAACGATTGTGAACTAGCCCTGCATAACTAAAGTGCACGTAGAATTTGACGGAACAGGCAAAATAAAGGTACTTTTACTTACTGTGTTCAGGAACAACTTCTGCCACTGGCTCTGCAGCATCCCTGCTTGACTCAGCGAAGCACTCAGTGTCTATTAACAGAAGTTTGTAAATGTATTTGACAGGATGTAAACACAAATAGCTTTGAGTTTGAATGGTATATATTATAATAATGTATATTTCAAAAGGTGATTTACAAGTCTTGGGTGGTTGGTGTTCAGTTTCAACCTTTTTGTCTTTAATACAAAAAGAAACAAAAAAAAAATAAAAAATCTTTGGAAGATATTTATTTTACTCTGAAACCGCAGTGTTTGTATCTTAAATCCACAGATCCGCGGACAATTCCCATGCCTGTAAATTGCTAGAAGAGTTCTCAGATTCAAATTTATTTTTGATGCTTACAAACACTTAGACTACATAACACACCTGAGTGAAGAGTATATGAAAACACACATTTGTCATACTGAGAACTTGGGCAATATCCCAAATTAGGCCCATATTAAATGCACGGAACGACATCAAGACATCAAAAACGTGTAGGTCTTTAAGTTTACTTATACCGCTTACAAACACACACACAAACGTATTGACTATATACACACCTGAGACTAGACTATTTGAAAACACACATTTGACATTCTGAGGACTTGGACAATATCCTGAATTAGGCCCATATTAAATGCACGGAACGACATCAAGACCTCAAAAACATGTAGGTCTTTAAGTTTACTTATACCGCTTACAAACACACACACACAAACGTATTGACTATATACACACCTGAGACTAGACTATTTAAAAACACACATTTGACATTCTGAGGACTTGGGCAATATCCTTTCTTTCTTTCTTTATTTGGTGTTTAACGTCGTTTTCAACCACGAAGGTTATATCGCGACAAGGGAAAGGGGGGAGATGGGATAGGGGAAAGGGGGGAGATGGGATAGAGCCACTTGTTAAGTGTTTCTTGTTCACAAAAGCACTAATCTAAAAATTGCTCCAGGGGCTTGCAACGTAGTACAATATATGACCTTACTGGGAGAATGCAAGTTTCCAGCACAAAGGACTAAACATTTCTTACATACTGCTTGACTAAAATCTTTACAAACATTGACTATATTCTATACAAGAACCACTTAACAAGGGTTGGTTGGTTGGTTTTTGGAGTTTAATGTCTCTTCAGCAGATGCTAGCTGCTATTCGAGACCGCTTAACAAGGGTAATAAGTGAAAAATTTTATGGGTGAGAAAAGGAAAGTAAAAGGACTTTGGGGAGGCAGAAATAAAGAAACAAGAAAAAGATCCTAATTAGGTTCACGGCATCGAGAGTGATGCGACCTTCTCTCAGAAGTTAGTAGAGAAGGCTCCCCCATCCACCACCCGGGGGACGCGCCTCTACGCCAATTAGGGGGCGCGAGGGGGCAATATCCTGAATTAGGCTCATATTAAATGCACGGAACGACATCAAGACCTCAAAAACGTGTAGGTCTTTAAGTTTACTTATACCGCTTACAAACACACACACAAACCTATTGACTATATACACACCTGAGACTAAGACTATTTGAAAACACACATTTGACATTCTGAGGACTTGGGCAATATCCTGAATAAGGCCCTTATATGTACCTAGTGTACCTGAGACTAAACTATTTGAAAACACACATTTGACATTCTGAGGACTTGGCCAATATCCTGAATTTGGCCCTTATCAAATGCACTGAAAGACATCAAGACCTCAAAAACGTGTAGGTCCTCAAAACTATTACAAGTATGCGTGTGTGTCCCACACCTAAACTTACATCTTAACTGCATGGGGGTGTGTAACAACGAGTCACCATTACAAAGCTGAATAGGCCATTGTGTAATGTGCACGAGATTCCAACTGTCAACGCATTGGTTGGTACAATTCTTTCAACAAGTCATGTATTCAATTAAATACAACTAAAGCAGAACAACAAGATAAGGATCACCCACAGCAACAAGCAACGATTGTGAACTAGCCCTGCATAACTAAAGTGCACGTAGAATTTGACGGAACAGACAAAATAAAGGTACTTTTACTTACTGTGTTCAGGAACAACTTCTGCCACTGGCTCTGCAGCATCCCTGCTTGACTCAGCGAAGCACTCAGTGTCTATTAACAGAAGTTTGTAAATGTATTTGACAGGATGTAAACACAAATAGCTTTGAGTTTGAATGGTATATATTATATTAATGTATATTTCAAAAGGTGATTTACAAGTCTTGGGTGGTTGGTGTTCAGTTTCAACCTTTTTGTCTTTAATACAAAAAGAAACAAAGAAAAAAAATTAAAATATCTTTGGAAGATATTTATTTTACTCTGAAACCGCAGTGTTTGTATCTTAAATCCACAGATCCGCGGACAATTCCCATGTCTGTAAATTGCTAGAAGAGTTCTCAGATTCAAGTTTACTTGTGATGCTTACAAACACTTAGACTACATAACACACCTGAGTGAAGAATATATGAAAACACACATTTGTCCTACTGAGAACTTGGGCAATATCCCAAATTAGGCACGGAACGACATCAAGACATCAAAAACGTGTAGGTCTGTAAGTTTACTTATACCGCTTACAAACACACACACAAACGTATTGACTATATACACACCTGAGACTAGACTATTTGAAAACACACATTTGACATTCTGAGGACTTGGGCAATATCCTGAATTGGGCCCTTATTCAATGCACATAAAGACATGAAGACGTCAAAAACGTATAGGTCTTTAAGTTTACTTATACCGCTTACAAACACACACACAAACGTATTGACTATATACACACCTGAGACTAGACTATTTGAAAACACACATTTGACATTATGAGGACTTGGGCAAAATCCTGAATTAGGCCCTTATCTGTACCTAGTGTACCTGAGACTAGACTATTTGAAAACACACATTCGATATTCTGAGGACTTGGGCAATATCCTGAATAAGGCCCTTATCTGTACCTAGTGTACCTGAGACTAAACTATTTGAAAACACACATTTGACATTCTGAGGACTTGGCCAATATCCTGAATAAGGCACTTATCTGTACCTAGTGTACCTGAGACTAAACTATTTGAAAACACACATTTGACATTCTGAGGACTTGGCCAATATCCTGAATTGGGCCCTTATCAAATGCACTGAAAGACATCAAGACCTCAAAAACGTGTAGGTCCTCAAAACTATTACACGTATGTATGTGTGTCCCATACCTAAACTTACATTTTAACTGCGTGGGGGGGGGGGAGTAACAACGAGTCACCATTACAAAGCTGAATAGGCCATTGTGTAATGTGCACGAGATTCCAACTGTCAACGCATTGGTTGGTACAATTCTTTCAACAAGTCATGTATTCAATTAAATGCAACTAAAGCAGAACAACAAGATAAGGATCACCCACAGCAACAAGCAACGATTATGAACTAGTCCCGCATAACTAAAGTGCACGTAGAATTTGACGGAACAGGCAAAATAAAGGTACTTTTACTTACTGTGTTCAGGAACAACTTCTGCCACTGGCTCTGCAGCATCCCTGCTTGACTCAGCGAAGCACTCAGTGTCTATTAACAGAAGTTTGTAAATGTATTTGACAGGATGTAAACACAAATAGCTTTGAGTTTGAATGGTATATATTATAATAATGTATATTTCAAAGGGTGATTTACAAGTCTTGGGTGGTTGGTGTTGAGTTTCAACCTTTTTGTCTTTAATACAAAAAGAAACAAAGAAAACAAAAATCTTTGGAAGATATTTATTTTACTCTGAAACCGCAGTGTTTGTATCTTAAATCCACAGATCCGCGGACAATTCCCATGCCTGTAAATTGCGAGGAGAGTTCTCAGATTCAAGTTTATTTTTGATGCTTACAAACACTTAGACTACATAACACACCTGAGTGAAGAGTATATTAAAACACACATTTGTCCTACTGAGAACTTGGGCAATATCCCAAATTAGGCCCATATTAAATGCACGGAACGACATCAAGACATCAAAAACGTGTAGGTCTTTAAGTTTTCTTATGCTGCTTACAAACACACACACAATAGACTAGACTATTTGAAAACACACATTTGACATTCTGAGGACTTGGCCAATATCCTGAATTGGGCCCTTATCAAATGCACTGAAAGACATTAAGACCTCAAAAACGTGTAGGTCCTCAAAACTACTACACGTATGTGTGTGTGTGTCCCACACCTAAACTTACATCTTAACTGCGTGGGGGTGTGTAACAACGAGTCACCATTACAAAGCTGAATAGGCCATTGTGTAATGTGCACGAGATTCCAACTGTCAACGCATTGGTTGGTACAATTCTTTCAACAAGTCATGTATTCAATCAAATGGACAATTCCCATGCCTGTAAATTGCTAGAAGAGTTCTCAGATTCAAGTTTATTTTTGATGCTTACAAACACTTAGACTACATAACACACCTGAGTGAAGAATATATGAAAACACACATTTGTCCTACTGAGAACTTGGGCAATATCCCAAATTAGGCCCATATTAAATGCACGGAACGACATCAAGACATCAAAAACGTGTAGGTCTTTAAGTTTTCTTATCCTGCTTACAAACACACACAAACGTAAATACACATCTGAGACTAGACTATTTGAAAACACACATTTAACATTCTGAGGACTTGGGCAATATCCTGAATTGGGCCCTTATTCAATGCACATAAAGACATGAAGACGTCAAAAACGTATAGGTCTTTAAGTTTACTTATACCGCTTACAAACACACACACAAACGTATTGACTATATACACACCTGAGACTAGACTATTTGAAAACACACATTTGACATTATGAGGACTTGGGCAAAATTCTGAATTAGGCCCTTATCTGTACCTAGTGTACCTGAGACTAGACTATTTGAAAACACACATTCGATATTCTGAGGACTTGGGCAATATCCTGAATAAGGCCCTTATCTGTACCTAGTGTACCTGAGACTAAACTATTTGAAAACACACATTTGACATTCTGAGGACTTGGCCAATATCCTGAATAAGGCACTTATCTGTACCTAGTGTACCTGAGACTAAACTATTTGAAAACACACATTTGACATTCTGAGGACTTGGCCAATATCCTGAATTGGGCCCTTATCAAATGCACTGAAAGACATCAAGACCTCAAAAACGTGTAGGTCCTCAAAACTATTACACGTATGTATGTGTGTCCCATACCTAAACTTACATTTTAACTGCGTGGGGGGGGGGGGGGGGGTAACAACGAGTCACCATTACAAAGCTGAATAGGCCATTGTGTAATGTGCACGAGATTCCAACTGTCAACGCATTGGTTGGTACAATTATTTCAACAAGTCATGTATTCACTTAATTGCAACTAAAGCAGAACAACAAGATAAGGATCACCCACAGCAACAAGCAACGATTATGAACTAGTCCCGCATAACTAAAGTGCACGTAGAATTTGACGGAACAGGCAAAATAAAGGTACTTTTACTTACTGTGTTCAGGAACAACTTCTGCCACTGGCTCTGCAGCATCCCTGCTTGACTCAGCGAAGCACTCAGTGTCTATTAACAGAAGTTTGTAAATGTATTTGACAGGATGTAAACACAAATAGCTTTGAGTTTGAATGGTATATATTATAATAATGTATATTTCAAAAGGTGATTTACAAGTCTTGGGTGGTTGGTGTTCAGTTTCAACCTTTTTGTCTTTAATACAAAAAGAAACAAAGAAAACAAAAATCTTTGGAAGATATTTATTTTACTCTGAAACCGCAGTGTTTGTATCTTAAATCCACAGATCCGCGGACAATTCCCATGCCTGTAAATTGCTAGAAGAGTTCTCAGATTCAAGTTTATTTTTGATGCTTACAAACACTTAGACTACATAACACACCTGAGTGAAGAGTATATTAAAACACACATTTGTCCTACTGAGAACTTGGGCAATATCCCAAATTAGGCCCATATTAAATGCACGGAACGACATCAAGACATCAAAAACGTGTAGGTCTTTAAGTTTTCTTATGCTGCTTACAAACACACACACAATAGACTAGACTATTTGAAAACACACATTTGACATTCTGAGGACTTGGCCAATATCCTGAATTGGGCCCTTATCAAATGCACTGAAAGACATTAAGACCTCAAAAACGTGTAGGTCCTCAAAACTACTACACGTATGTGTGTGTGTGTCCCACACCTAAACTTACATCTTAACTGCGTGGGGGTGTGTAACAACGAGTCACCATTACAAAGCTGAATAGGCCATTGTGTAATGTGCACGAGATTCCAACTGTCAACGCATTGGTTGGTACAATTCTTTCAACAAGTCATGTATTCAATCAAATGGACAATTCCCATGCCTGTAAATTGCTAGAAGAGTTCTCAGATTCAAGTTTATTTTTGATGCTTACAAACACTTAGACTACATAACACACCTGAGTGAAGAATATATGAAAACACACATTTGTCCTACTGAGAACTTGGGCAATATCCCAAATTAGGCCCATATTAAATGCACGGAACGACATCAAGACATCAAAAACGTGTAGGTCTTTAAGTTTTCTTATCCTGCTTACAAACACACACAAACGTAAATACACATCTGAGACTAGACTATTTGAAAACACACATTTAACATTCTGAGGACTTGGGCAATATCCTGAATTGGGCCCTTATTCAATGCACATAAAGACATGAAGACGTCAAAAACGTATAGGTCTTTAAGTTTACTTATACCGCTTACAAACACACACACAAACGTATTGACTATATACACACCTGAGACTAGACTATTTGAAAACACACATTTGACATTATGAGGACTTGGGCAAAATTCTGAATTAGGCCCTTATCTGTACCTAGTGTACCTGAGACTAGACTATTTGAAAACACACATTCGATATTCTGAGGACTTGGGCAATATCCTGAATAGGGCCCTTATCTGTACCTAGTGTACCTGAGACTAAACTATTTGAAAACACACATTTGACATTCTGAGGACTTGGCCAATATCCTGAATAAGGCACTTATCTGTACCTAGTGTACCTGAGACTAAACTATTTGAAAACACACATTTGACATTCTGAGGACTTGGCCAATATCCTGAATTGGGCCCTTATCAAATGCACTGAAAGACATCAAGACCTCAAAAACGTGTAGGTCCTCAAAACTATTACACGTATGTATGTGTGTCCCATACCTAAACTTACATTTTAACTGCGTGGGGGGGGGGGGGGGGTAACAACGAGTCACCATTACAAAGCTGAATAGGCCATTGTGTAATGTGCCCGAGATTCCAACTGTCAACGCATTGGTTGGTACAATTCTTTCAACAAGTCATGTATTCAATTAAATGCAACTAAAGCAGAACAACAAGATAAGGATCACCCACAGCAACAAGCAACGATTATGAACTAGTCCCGCATAACTAAAGTGCACGTAGAATTTGACGGAACAGGCAAAATAAAGGTACTTTTACTTACTGTGTTCAGGAACAACTTCTGCCACTGGCTCTGCAGCATCCCTGCTTGACTCAGCGAAGCACTCAGTGTCTATTAACAGAAGTTTGTAAATGTATTTGACAGGATGTAAACACAAATAGCTTTGAGTTTGAATGGTATATATTATAATAATGTATATTTCAAAGGGTGATTTACAAGTCTTGGGTGGTTGGTGTTGAGTTTCAACCTTTTTGTCTTTAATACAAAAAGAAACAAAGAAAACAAAAATCTTTGGAAGATATTTATTTTACTCTGAAACCGCAGTGTTTGTATCTTAAATCCACAGATCCGCGGACAATTCCCATGCCTGTAAATTGCTAGAAGAGTTCTCAGATTCAAGTTTATTTTTGATGCTTACAAACACTTAGACTACATAACACACCTGAGTGAAGAATATATGAAAACACACATTTTTCCTACTGAGAACTTGGGCAATATCCCAAATTAGGCCCATATTAAATGCACGGAACGACATCAAGACGTCAAAAACGTGTAGGTCTTTAAGTTTTCTTATCCTGCTTACAAACACACACAAACGTAAATGAGACAATGACAAAAGGTGACGTTTTCATGTCAGTATGTCCCAAATGACATCACCAGTACATTTTTCATTCTATCTAATCTGTTTTCGTTCTATTTTTTCTAATAACATGCGTTAACAATTGATTGCCAACTGGAATAGAAGAGCACAAAAAGTGTAACTTGATATGTAGTTTCTCTAGAGGGAAAAACATCTTCCACTTTCATGTCAGTGTGTCCCATGCAACATACATTTGCCAAACAGCTATGTGTAAGTAGATTATTTGTTAGTGGTATAGAACATATTGATCAACAATTAAAGTCAGTTTTCACATTCATTTTCTACCTATTTCTTATTTGTTTATTCTGTTGGCAATGGTGAAATGTCAGCAATCGTGTGTCATTCGGGACAGTAGACATGACACCTGACCTTTTGTCACTGTCTCAAATACACATCTGAGACTAGACTATTTGAAAACACACATTTAACATTCTGAGGACTTGGGCAATATCCTGAATTGGGCCCTTATTCAATGCACATAAAGACATGAAGACGTCAAAAACGTATAGGTCTTTAAGTTTACTTATACCGTTTACAAACACACACACAAACGTATTGACTATATACACACCTGAGACTAAGACTATTTGAAAACACACATTTGACATTCCGAGGACTTGGGCAATATCCTGAATTGGGCCCTTATCAAATGCACTGAAAGACATCAAGACTTCAAAAACGTGTGGGTCTTTAAGTTTACTTATACCGCTTACAAACACACACACAAACGTATTGACTATATACACACCTGAGACTAGACTATTTGAAAACACACATTTGACATTATGAGGACTTGGGCAATATCCTGAATTAGGCCCTTATCTGTACCTAGTGTACCTGAGACTAGACTATTTGAAAACACACATTTGACATTCTGAGGACTTGGCCAATATCCTGAATTGGGCCCTTATCAAATGCACTGAAAGACATCAAGACCTCAAAAACGTGTAGGTCCTCAAAACTATTACACGTATGTGTGTGTGTCCCATACCTAATCTTACATTTTAAGTGCGTGGGGGGGGGGGGGGTTGTAACAACGAGTCACCATTACAAAGCTGAATATGCCATTGTGTAATGTACCCGAGATTCCAACTGTCAACGCATTGGTTGGTACAATTCTTTCAACAAGTCATGTATTCAATTAAATGCAACTAAAGCAGAACAACAAGATAAGGATCACCCACAGCAACAAGCAACGATTATGAACTAGCCCTGCATAACTAAAGTGCACGTAGAATTTGACGGAACAGGCAAAATAAAGGTACTTTTACTTACTGTGTTCAGGAACAACTTCTGCCACTGGCTCTGCAGCATCCCTGCTTGACTCAGCGAAGCACTCAGTGTCTATTAACAGAAGTTTGTAAATGTATTTGACAGGATGTAAACACAAATAGCTTTGAGTTTGAATGGTATATATTATAATAATGTATATTTCAAAAGGTGATTTACAAGTCTTGGGTGGTTGGTGTTCAGTTTCAACCTTTTTGTCTTTAATACAAAAAGAAACAAAGAAAACAAAAATCTTTGGAAGATATTTATTTTACTCTGAAACCGCAGTGTTTGTATCTTAAATCCACAGATCCGCGGACAATTCCCATGCCTGTAAATTGCTAGAAGAGTTCTCAGATTCAAGTTTATTTTTGATGCTTACAAACACTTAGACTACATAACACACCTGAGTGAAGAGTATATTAAAACACACATTTGTCCTACTGAGAACTTGGGCAATATCCCAAATTAGGCCCATATTAAATGCACGGAACGACATCAAGACATCAAAAACGTGTAGGTCTTTAAGTTTTCTTATGCTGCTTACAAACACACACACAATAGACTAGACTATTTGAAAACACACATTTGACATTCTGAGGACTTGGCCAATATCCTGAATTGGGCCCTTATCAAATGCACTGAAAGACATTAAGACCTCAAAAACGTGTAGGTCCTCAAAACTACTACACGTATGTGTGTGTGTGTCCCACACCTAAACTTACATCTTAACTGCGTGGGGGTGTGTAACAACGAGTCACCATTACAAAGCTGAATAGGCCATTGTGTAATGTGCACGAGATTCCAACTGTCAACGCATTGGTTGGTACAATTCTTTCAACAAGTCATGTATTCAATCAAATGGACAATTCCCATGCCTGTAAATTGCTAGAAGAGTTCTCAGATTCAAGTTTATTTTTGATGCTTACAAACACTTAGACTACATAACACACCTGAGTGAAGAATATATGAAAACACACATTTGTCCTACTGAGAACTTGGGCAATATCCCAAATTAGGCCCATATTAAATGCACGGAACGACATCAAGACATCAAAAACGTGTAGGTCTTTAAGTTTTCTTATCCTGCTTACAAACACACACAAACGTAAATACACATCTGAGACTAGACTATTTGAAAACACACATTTAACATTCTGAGGACTTGGGCAATATCCTGAATTGGGCCCTTATTCAATGCACATAAAGACATGAAGACGTCAAAAACGTATAGGTCTTTAAGTTTACTTATACCGCTTACAAACACACACACAAACGTATTGACTATATATACACACCTGAGACTAGACTATTTGAAAACACACATTTGACATTCTGACGACTTGGGCAATATCCTGAATTAGGCCCATATTAAATGCACGGAACGACATCAAGACCTCAAAAACGTGTAGGTCTTTAAGTTGACAGGATGTAAACACAAATAGCTTTGAGTTTGAATGATATATATTAAAATAATGTATATCTTCAAAAGGTGATTTACAAGTCTTGGGTGGTTCGTGTTTAGTTTCAACCTTTCTGCCTTAAATACAAAAATAAAATAAATTTAAAACTTTAAAAAAATATGTTTGGAAGATATTTATTTTCCTCTGAAACCGTAGTGTTTGTATCTGAAATCCGCAGATCTGGGACAATTCCCATGCCTGTAAATTGCCAGAAGAGTTTTCAGATTCAAGTTTACTTATTCCGCTTACAAACACACACAAACGTATAGACTACATACACACCTGAGATAAGACTATATGAAAACACACATTTGTCTTACTGAGGACTTGGGCAATATCCTGAATTAGGCCCATATTAAATGCACGGAACAACATCAAGACATTAAAAACGTGTAGATCTGTAAGTTTTCTTATGCCGCTTACAAACACACACACACAAACGTATAGACTACAGGGTTCCATTTACTAATGCGCCTTGCGCCATTGGCGCATGACATCTCAAAATATCCCATTGGAATTTCCTTCGGTGCGTCAAAGGGCGCACTGAGATTACGTACTACTGAGACACACCATGCACCCCTTTTTACGGGAGTAAAGTGTTCGAAAAGACCTAAGAAAAAAAACGGGCGCCAAGCCGAGCAACTTGCGAGTTAGTGAAACGCGCTGTGATTGGCTTTTGAAATGTAATTCTTTAGTATTTAACCAATCTGCGAACTATCTGTACGTGACCAATCTGTGCTTGCGCGTTTACCTCTGTGTAAAATGTCAACACAAGCTATATCGATCGAAACACAGACCCACGTAAAAAAGCAATGTCCCATTAGAACTTGGTTGAGGTTGACAAAATTATTGTCCCATTATCTTTTTCTTCCCGGCTAAACCCTGAGACTATATACACACACCTTAGACTAGACTATTTCAAAACACACATTTGACATTCTGAGGACTTGGGCAATATTCTCAACTGGGCCCTTATTAAATGCACTGAAAGACACCCAGACGTCAATAACGTGTAGGTCCTCAATACTATTACACGTATGTGTGTGTGTCCCATAGCTAAACTTACATCTTAACTGCGTGGAGGTGTGTAACAACGAGTCACCATAACAAAGCTGAATATGCCATTGTGTAATGTGCACGAGATTCCAACTGTCAACGCATTGGTTGTTACAATTCTTTCAACAAGTCATGTATTCAATTGAATGCAACTAAAGCAGAACAACAAGATAAGGATCACCCACAGCAACAAGCAACGATTATGAACTAGTCCCGCATAACTAAAGTGCACGTAGAATTTGACGGAACAGGCAAAATAAAGGTACTTTTACTTACTGTGTTCAGGAACAACTTCCGCCACTGGCTCTGCAGCATCCCTGCTTGACTCAGCGAAGCACTCAGTGTCTATTAACAGAAGTTTGTGAATGTATTTGACAGGATGTAAACACAAATAGCTTTGAGTTTGAATGATATATATTATAACAATGTATATTTCAAAAGGTGATTTACAAGTCTTGGGTGGTTGGTGTTCAGTTTCAACCTTTTTGTCTTTAATACAAAAAGAAAAAAAGGAAAAAAAAGAAAATTAAAATATCTTTGAAAGATATTTAGTTTCCTCTGAAACCGCAGTGTTTGTATCTGAAATCCACAGATCCGCGGACCATTCCCATGCCTGTAAATTGCTAGAAGAGTTCTCAGATTCAAGTTTATTTATGACGCTTACGAACACATAGACTACATAACATACCTGAGAAAAGACTATATGAAAACACACATTTGTCCTACCGAG
Source organism: Littorina saxatilis (assembly GCF_037325665.1). Taxonomy (NCBI): domain Eukaryota; kingdom Metazoa; phylum Mollusca; class Gastropoda; order Littorinimorpha; family Littorinidae; genus Littorina; species Littorina saxatilis. Next base: position 27,757 of record NW_027128813.1, read on the forward strand.
GACTTACGCAATATTCTGATTTAGGCCCATATTAAATGCACGGAACGACATCAAGACATCAAAAACGTGTAGGTCTTTAAGTTTTCTTATGCTGCTTACAAACACACACACAATAGACTAGACTATTTGAAAACACACATTTGACATTCTGAGGACTTGGGCAATATTCTGAATTGGGCCCTTATTAAACGCACTGAAAGACATCAAGACGTCAAAAACGTGTAGATCCTCAATACTATTACACGTATGTGTGTGTCCCATAGCTAAACTTACATCTTAACTGCGTGGAGGTGTGTAACAACGAGTCACCATAACAAAGCTGAATATGCCATTGTGTAATGTGCCCGAGATTCCAACTGTCAACGCATTGGTTGGTACAATTCTTTCAACAAGTCATGTATTCAATCAAATGCAACTTAAGCAAAAAACAACAAGATAAGTATCACCCACAGCAACAAGCAACGATTATGAACTAGCCCTGCATAACTAAAGTGCACGTAGAATTTGACGGAACAGGCAAAATAAAGGTACTTTTACTTACTGTGTTCAGGAACAACTTCCGCCACTGGCTCTGCAGCATCCCTACTTGACTCAGCGAAGCACTCAGTGTCTATTAACAGAAGTTTGTGAATGTATTTGACAGGATGTAAACACAAATAGCTTTGAATTGGAATGGTATATATCAAAATAATGTATATCTTCAAAAGATGATTTACAAGTGGAGGTGTGTAACAACGAGTCACCATAACAAAGCTGAATATGCCATTGTGTAATGTGCCCGAGATTCCAACTGTCAACGCATTGGTTGGTACAATTCTTTCAACAAGTCATGTATTCAATTAAATGCAACTTAAGCAGAATAACAAGATAAGGATCACCCACAGCAACAACCAACGATTATGAACTAGCCCTGCATAACTAAAGTGCACGTAGAATTTGACGGAACAGGCAAAATAAAGGTACTTTTACTTACTGTGTTCAGGAACAACTTCTGCCACTGGCTCTGCAGCATCCCTGCTTGACTCAGCGAAGCACTCAGTGTCTATTAACAAAAGTTTGTGAATGTATTTGACAGGATGTAAACACAAATAGCTTTGAGTTGGAATGGTATATATCAAAATAATGTATATCTTCAAAAGGTGATTTACAAGTCTTTGGTGGTTGGTGTTAAGTTTCAACCTTTCTGTCTTTAATACAAAAATAAAATAGAATATTTTTTTAAAATTTTTGGAAGACATTTATTTTCCTTTGAAACCGCAGTGTTTGTATCTGAAATCTGCAGATCTGCGGACAATTCTTATGCCTGGAAATTGCTAGAAGAGTTCTCAGATTCAAGTTTATTTATGATGCTTACAAACACACACACACAGACATATCGACTACATACACACCTGACAAAAGACAATATGAAAACACACGTTTGTACTACTGAGGACTTAAAACAATATTCTGAATTAGGCCCATATTAAATGCACGGAACGACATCAAGACATTAAAAACGTGTAGGTCCTTAAGATTACTTATGCTGCTTACAAACACACACACAAACGTATATACACACCTGAGACTAGACTATTTGACAACACACATTTGACATTCTGGGGACTCCAACGAGATTCCAACTGTCAACGCATTGGTTGGTACATTTCTTTCAAGACGTCATTTATTCAATAAAATCCAACTAAAGCAGAACAACAAAGATAAGGATCACCCATGGCATCAAGCAAAGATTATGTACTAGCCCTGCATAACTAACATGCACGTAGAATTTGATGGAACAGGCAAAATAAAGCTACTTTTACTTACTGTGTTCAGGAACAACTTCTGCGACTGACACCTCATCCCTGCTTGGCTCATCCAAGCTTTCAAAAGGTTGAGGTTGGCTGTGAATGCTTTGGGTTGGTGTCTCTGCCGTCGATGAGTGTTCCTTGAGTATATAAAAAGAAGAAAAAGTGTTGAACAAGATTTTAATAACTATTGTCTTAATCCCTTATCGTGGATCTCATTCTTCACAAACATCTGTAATCAATTCTAAGATTTCCTGAGTTAAACTTAAAGCTTGTTTTTCAGCGTCCATTTTTTATTTCAATGTAAGCCTACAGTTCAAACCCGACAATTTTTTGCTGGGCATTTTTTATCAGAAGCGAAATCAGCCTGGTCAAATTATCTATCAACTCTTAGATTTCTGAAACCAAAAAGTTACACCCTTCTTATTATTTACCTGACTAAGAACTAAGAAAAACA
>NW_027128813.1:35000-50000 GCF_037325665.1 Littorina saxatilis
CTAGTAAAATTAAATCGAATAGGAATAACAGGAAAATGTTTTCACATTATCAACAATATGTATTCTGATGCCACAGTTTGTGTAAAATCCTCTGATGGATACAGTAGGGAACTAATTGTGAAAAAAGGAGTACATCAGGGCAATACATTAAGCCCAACCTTATTCAACATATTCATAAATGATATTACACAAAACTTGTTGGATAATGATTCCCCCAAAATTGAAACTCATTCTAATGATCGAATTTCATGTCTTTTATATGCTGATGATTTAGTTATTTTTTCATCTACAAAGAAAGGCCTACAGCGGAAACTAGATTACTTACATGAATATTGTCAAAAATGGGGATTACAGATCAACAGAGACAAAACCAAAGTAATAGTATTTTCAAAAATAGATCCAAAGGTGCCAATATATTTTCATTGTGGAGAAGACATTATTCAACAGCTGAAGAATATAAATATTTGGGAGTTGTACTACATAAAAACGGCAATCTAAATAGAGCACAAGATCATCTGAGCAAACAAGCAAACAAAGCACTTCATGCTTTACGTCGAACGTTCCGTAAAACTGATATCAACATAAAAGTTATGTTACAATTGTATGATAGTTTGATTTCACCAATATCAACATATGGTGCAGAAATCTGGTTTCCACACCAGATTAATACAAATGAACTATTAGATTTATCAAAAATGTTTAAAGAATGCATGACTTGTAAATATCAACATGAAAAAGTTCATTCAAAATTCTGTAAACAAATTCTTGGGGTACATAAGAAAACTATGGTAGTACCAGTACTAGGAGAATTAGGAAGATTCCCAGTTAGCATTACAATAATATGTAATATCATTGCGTACTGGTTACACATATTGGATCTTCCAAAAACATCTCATCTGAACAAAATATATAATCTAATGTACACCAAAGGCAGTCTTTCTTTCTTTATTTGGTGTTTAACGTCGTTTTCAACCACGAAGGTTATATCGCGACGAGGGAAAGGGGGGAGATGGGATAGGGGAAAGGGGGGGGGAGATGGGATAGAGCCACTTGTTAAGTGTTTCTTGTTCACAAAAGCACTAATCAAAAAATTGCTCCAGGGGCTTGCAACGTAGTACAATATATGACCTTTCTGGGAGAATGCAAGTTTCCAGTACAAAGGACTAAACATTTCTTACATACTGCTTGACTAAAATCTTTACAAACATTGACTATATTCTATACAAGAACCACTTAACAAGGGTAAAAGAAGAAACAGAATCCGTTAGTCGCCTCATACGACATGCGGGGTGCAGAGAAATAAGGATGTGGAAAAGAAGACTTTTGGTAAGTGAAATAAAGGTGATGGATCCAGTCAGGTAGAAATAAGACAACAAGAAAAGAATTGGAAAACTGCAGGGAATAGTAGGGAGAGTTTTCTTGGAAGGAAATATAGGTGAAAGGACTGGTAAGGCAGAAATAAGACAAAAGAAGAGAAGAAACAGAACCGTTAGTCGCCTCTTACGACATGCTGGGTAGCATCGGGTAAATTCTTTCTAGTCCCAACCAATATGGGACTCCCCCTAACCCGCGGGGGGTACAAAAGGCAGTGAAACATATCCATGGATATCATTTGTAAAACAATTGTTACAAGTCATTGGATTAGATCATGTGTGGAAAAATCAATCCACTTTTAATGTCAAAAGGTTAAAATATGTTATATGTCAAAAATTGGAACTCCAATATATACAATTCTGGAAAGGTCAAAAAAGAAGTTCACCAAAGTTAAATTTTTATCAAAAAATAGTAACAAATTATAAAACGGAACCATATCTGTTATGCATAAAACAAAGAAAATATAAACAATCGTTGTGTAAACTGAGAATAAGTGCCCACGACCTGAAAATTGAAACTGGTAGATACAGCAATACACCTAGGGAAAATAGATTATGTGAAACATGTGGAGTAATAGAAGATGAAATACATTTTCTAGATAACTGCATAGAAAACAACCAATTACGAAAATCTTTCATGAGTGAAATTAATCTACCCATATGATGTACCAAGCCAACTTTTGCAAGTAGACAAAGTACAAACTAAATTGGGAGAATTTGTATATAATTGCTTCAAAAAAAAAGAAACAGTGTAATCATTTGGTTATTTATCTTCCCGTGTCTTATAAACACTACGTTTCATGACAATAAAGTTTATTCGTATTATTCGCATTCGTATTCACACACACACACACACACACACACACACACACACACACACACACACACACACACACACACACACACACACACACACACACGCACACACACACCAGGGGCGGATCAGTTCATTTTATGGGGGGGGGGTGTTTCCAAAAGTATATTGTGAAGATATGGGTGTGAAGGCGCGAAGCGCCGAGTCGACGGCGCAAAGCGCCTAGCTTGCTAGGGGGGTCCGGGGGCATGCCCCCCCGGAAAATGTTGAAAAAAAGGATGCAAAATGGTGCAATCTGGTGCATTCTGAGGATGATCATTACCAGTTTCAGGCAGCAGATTTTGTCACTGATTAATACTCCCCAAAAAATTGAAACTCAATGTAAAGTAAAGAAATGCATACCTCATTCAACATATAGTCTTTGCTGTCACTCAGCACTAAGCATCCTTCGTGGAAGGAGCTTCATACGTGTTCGGAATCGGGCTGCAAATGTGTCCCGATAACAACAACCCAAAAATAAACACAAAAAGATATTTTGTTTTTGGCTGGGGGGGGGGGGGGGTCCGGAAACCCCAGAACCCCCCCCCCCCCCCTCGTCCGCCCCTGCACACACACACACACACACACACACCCACACACATACACACACACTTCAACCACAGCGCATCCGCTTTATGCCAACACTAATGAATAAACACAAATACATTCTGCATCTATACTAAAAGTATGATTGTAGTTCATACAAACATAAGTGTTCATCTTTTTTCAAAGGACTAAAATGCTAAAAATACTTATCACAGACGTTAAAATCGTGACTATCTTAAACTGTAAAAGAAATCAGTATTGACTTCGAAACAGTTAACTGCTCAACGGATGTCCATGTATCACATATCAACACGAAATGCTGCAACCACGTACTATCACATTATGATTAAATATCACCTGCCGATGTATATTGCACTAAGACATAAATAAAACAAAATCATAATAATACTTCAAATAGAAAGCACAAGTACAGAAAGATAAATACCAAAGTCACACACAGATACACACGCACATACCCCGAAGCATGCACTCACTATCTCTTTCTCTCTCTCTCTCTCTCTCTCTCTCTCTCTCTCGATCTATCTCTTTCTCTCTCTCGCTCACACACACACACACACACACACACACACACACACACACACACACACACACACACACACACACACACACACACACACACACAACCAACTGTGCGCAAAAAAACGTGATACAAGTAGGCTCTAGTATAAGCGAAACAAAACAAATCACCAGGCAGGGTTAAGGATTTTCGATTCACCGGGTTTGTCTCCTGTACTAGCTGACACATTCATTAACCTGCAACCTTCCGTGCGCTTATTGCCCATCTATCTCCTTCTATTTTCCTAAATGACGTCACATGCCACGCGAGGTCTTATGTGTGCCGGTTCCAGTGATACAGTTTGAAGTATTGGTGAGCTGTGATGTTTTCAAAAAGCATTTAGAGTTTTCACTGCTGGTGATTTTGATCAAAATCAACCTTGCGATTGAAAGTTACTGTTTATGTCTCAGCTGTAAATGTTTTTGGGTTTTTTTAATTTTGCGAACAACAACAAAAGTTAAAGGCCAAAAGCATGGCCTGCTTTGATGTTACAGATGTAACCGAGTGCCGAAACACTACGATCACCTCGGGAAGCGAAGTGCAATCAAACAGGTTTGAAAATGTTAGGGCTAATTTCTTAGCCCTATAAAAACTGTTATGCAAACCCGAAGGTTTCCATGAACATACAGACAATCGGAAACTACCAGACCCCATCACAAACAGATTTCCACAAACCACGGGTGTTGACTTAAAGGCCAACAACTCGGATGCAGAGTCTGCTGTGAAAGGAGCGGTAGCCTCCCCTGTCACACAGTCATAAAAAGGGGTAAATTGTACCTTTGGATAAAATGAGTTGTTAGCGTCATGAACTTATAACACCCACATTTCTGGGAATTTAACGCAAGGGGTACGGGATTGTCGGAAGCTGTGCTCCGGAATGCATAGTTATTAGCAAAATGACCTGTTTTGGTTTTGACATTTCGCAAAGGTTAACTGCTCCTGCAGAGTCCAAAAAGCTAAAAATGTGAAAATCAATACATTCAACTTTTTTTTGCACGCAACTTGAATGTCCGTTGACGACTTTTGCCTTTTCGCAAACTGTCTCTTGTACTGTCCACTTTCCTGTGTAAGCAAGCCTTTGGCTAAACAGGAATGTGTTGTTCGTACCTAAGTCACGCTACCTACATTGTCTCCCCCCCCCCCCCCTTCGGGGCACACTGAGCCGTTTCAACCTTGCATTCCATCCAGTTGCATATGCCCCTTGCCAGTTGTCTGCAATATCAGCAGCGCTTGGACAGTAGAATAACTCTTCATTGGCACTCTCTTTCAGTTTCTTGACCATGGCAAAGAATTCATCTAACTGTGCTTTATTCTGGGTCGCTGTGTTGTCAAAGACAACGTACCTCTGTTCACATTGTTCTACAATTTTGGTCAGTCCTTTGGGAGCTTGTTCCAAAATCGAGCCAATATTGTCGCCTTCGTTGATTTCATCTCCACACGCAAAGACAATAATCATGTGCCTTAGCACATTGATGCCCATGACATCGTTCAGGCGTCAGAACTCTCTCTCTTCCTCCTCCGTAAAGCGCTCTATTCTCATGACGTAGCAGACGACGTCGAACCCACGCCCAAGGCTGGAGCCAGCGAGACACCCGCCGTCAACTCTTCTGTTGGTGTCGTGGTTTCCTGGGCTGTCCACAACCTGGTGCTAAAACAGTTTGATGAGAGTCTTTGAGGCTAAATAAGGCGACTATTTCATACCAAAGGTACATTTTCTTCTTGTGTGTGACATGAGAAAACGGTATGGATGGTTGTTATAAGTACTGTGAACACCACGCAGTTGACACATACGTGCTACTGCCATGGACAGATAGACAGACAGACAAACAGACAGACAAATAGACGGATAGACAGATAGACAGATAGACAGACAGACGCCACAGTCTAGACAGACCGACAGAAAAAGACGTCATATGACAAACGTTCAATCGAATCATGGATTTGATATCAACATAACTTACACATGGCGTGCTTGAAAGTTTTGGTTGGTTCGTTTGAATACGTCGCCATCAGTGTGGGGCCTCATCCTTGTGACAGAAACAGATTTGTAAGGTACGGAATGGCAACACGAATAAATAAATCAGGACTGACAAGGGAGACCTTTGCATTCTTATCTATTTATTTATTTTATTTACGAAAAGACAAAAAGTTCATCCGAGTGCCTAAGAATGCAAAGGCCACCCTTGTCAGTTTGATTCATTTTTATTCGTGTTGTCATTCCGTACCTCTATGGATTCAGCACACTCAAAACAATTGAAATATTTGTTCAATGGCCAGGTAAACGTACTTGAGGAAAGAAAGACTAGTTTAAAATTAAACGCCCAAAAGACGAATAAAAACAAAACAAAATACAGAAACAAAGAAACTAACAATCAAAGAAACAAACACACACACGAAAGCAAAAACACAACAACAAAACACAAATAACGATGTGAACAAATTGTGCGTGTGTTTTTGGTTAGATAATTGAACATTAAATGGATGAAGGAAAGAAGGTGGCAAAGAGATTTTGACATTCACAGAACACTTAAAGGTTCATTGACTCACCTCATTGTGTCTTTTTGATGATGTTGCCACATCGTCTGGCTGGTTGTGGGGAAAGGTGACGAGGGCGCGGACAAGCTACGGTTAATCAGATCATGTTTGTGGAGCGGTGTGTTCACCGTGGAACTCTTGCTGCTTGCCGAATTCCCGATCAGCAGAACCTCATCTGCACAAAAAGAGCGAACGAAAATAAGGTTTTATGTCCTCATTGACCAATAGACTAACTCCGGAATAAAAAAAATTCCCCTTTAAAACTAAGACTAACGTGTGATTTTGTTGTTACCTTGGTCTGCGTGACAAATGTTAAAACTTCAACATTCAATCAATCAATATGAGGCTTATATCGCGCGTATTCCGTGGGTACAGTTCTAAGCGCAGGGATTTATTTTTTTATTTTATTTTTATTTTATGCAATTTATATCGCGCACATATTCAAGGCGCAGGGATTTATTTATGCCGTGTGAGATGGAATTTTTTTTACACAATACATCACGCATTCACATCGGCCAGCAGATCGCAGCCATTTCGGCGCATATATATCCTACTTTTCACGGCCTATTATTCCAAGTCACACGGGTATTTTGGTGGACATTTTTATCTATGCCTATACAATTTTGCCAGGAAAGACCCTTTTGTCAATCATGGGATCTTTAACGTGCACACCCCAATGTAGTGTTCATAACTTTATAGCATGGAATATACGGGGGCAAGTTGCCACTGCGCACCGCGACGAGTTGACACCCCTGGCAGGTTGAAAGCAAGCATAGAATGAAGTCGGAGCAGGGGCTAAATGGGAGGGGGGTATCATCTCCGAGTTATCATATACAGTTGACCAGTGTCCGAGTTTGTCATAAGCGCTCTCTGTCTCACTTGTTTATGATTCTAAACAAAACAGTTCTCGCGGTTACCTGATCGCGAGACCACCATCTTGAGACTGTGGTTCTGGAGTTTCGTGACATCTTCCACATCCACAGCAACGACACAGTCACTTTCTGCATCTGGTACGCTCTCTCCTGGCAGTACCGACCTGAACCAGTCAGAGTCAAGTCCGTGTTCCTCTTGTGCCGCTTGGGAGAGACACCTGAAATGTAATCGTTAACAATGGTAATTTTATGGAGCCCGACAACAGACGTTTTAATCTACCGGTAGATTATCAAATCTCTACCAGGTATTTCTGCACTGGATTAGCTCTCTACACAAAACCGGTATAAATTGGGAAAATGGGAGCCTGATATACCGGTAGATGTTTACCAAGCAGAGAGCTCCGTCATTGGCTAGTAAACATACCGCGGGCTAGAAAATGCCACCAAGAGCACAAAAACTGACTTTTTACTAGGCGGAATCTACAAGAACAAGCAACGCTTCCATAACCAATACAAACTTATTTCTGAATGTCGTCTTCTTGGCACGCAAGCATACACAAAAGAAAGTAAGGAATAGAACGCAAGAAAGACTGAAACAAATAAGTAATATTATGACAAAAACAGAATCACGTTGTGCCGTGTACATGTACATACTTACACACACACACACACACACACAGACACATACACACACACACACACACACACACACACACACACACACACACACACACACACACACACATACACACACACACACACACACACACACACACACACACACACACACACAAATATAGTCCATCCAGCAAAACCTGAATTTGTTTCTAGAAACAAAAAAACACAGTCAAATCGTATTATAATACAAATTAGTATCAAGTAATGCACAAGGTACAACATGTGTAGATTAATTATTTCCATACTTGACAGTTCGGTGAACGTTCTGGTTTGCGGTGACCACGACCACCTTGCGAAAGTAACTGATGCGTTTGGCAGCCTCCAGAACTGCCGCTTTTGTTTTGATTTCAGTTTTCTTGGTGTAGGTCAAAGTGACCTGAGAATGGCCCAATAGATGGATGATCACGTGCCGCATGGATCTGTCCCAGTCACGGTCCATTGACAGGAGCCATTCCTGGAAGAAATGATACACTCATATTAAAATGTATGGTCTTTGTTTTCTGATCATGTTTTGTCTACGAATTTACGGTGTATCAGACCGAGAGTCGCGTAAACTTTGCCTCTGTCCGATTTTTCTTTCAGACTGGTGCCTTTGATCTGTCTCTGTTTTAAAGAAGTTGAAGGGTTTTCGTCATTTATTCTTTGTCTGTTTGTATGTCTGTCTGTCTGTCTGGGACTTTGTCTTTCGTTCGCCTACCACAAGGTGTATGTTCGCCATTCTGTCCAGCCAGTCGGTCAGTCTTTCTATCCCCTCTCTTTCCCCCCTACCCCTACCCCCTAGTGGTGCTCAAACTCATTCACCGGAGCAGACACGTCGCTCAAATGAGAAAATCTATTTAATTAACAGAAGAGAAGTTGCTCAGGATAGCATAGCATCGTCCTCAAATAAGGTGCACTATCTTGTTAATTTATGTGATGTGGTGCCTGCTTGTAACATTCCTTGTGTCTGTTCCATTGACTCTGTGACCCAGTCTCAGCCTCGCTCCAGTTGCATAGACACACACCCTTTTGTCAGTAGTACTTGTACTGCTTCACGTGTGTGTTCCATTGACCCTGTGACCCAGTCACAGCCTCAGGCCAGTTGCATAGACACACCCCCTTTTGTCAGTAGTACTTGTGCTGCTTCACGTGTTTGTTCCATTGACCCTGTGACCCAGACACAGCCTTGCTCCAGTTACATAGACACACACCCCTTTGTCAGTAGTACTTGTAATGCTTCACGTGTCTGTCCCATTGACCCAGTGACCCAGTGACAGCCCCACGTCAGTTGCATAGACACACCCCCTTCTGTCAGTGGTAGCTCACCTGTTGTAGTCTCCTGTGATGATGATGATGATGGTGATGGTGACGATGATGGTGACGATGGTGTTGATGATGATGTCACTGTAAAAGATGTAGACGGTATTTCATTTGACGTAGTCTTGCGTGATGATCATACTATTGCTGCTGCCATTGGTGTTTATACCCGTGGTGATGTTTTCTTAAAAGATGTGGTTTCCAGTGATGATCAGGCCGCTACTTTTGTTAATGATATTATCGCTGTAGTTTTTTGCGATGATCATGCTGCAACTCTTGATATAAATACATATGCAAGTACTTTGGCTCCTTGATGATGTCAGTGTATTGTCGCAACTTCAGATTGACCAGTTTTGTTCTCAGATTTGTGATATTATGAAAAACGCTGCCTCGGATATTGGACTTTTGAAGAACAACACTAGAAAAAGTAAACCTTGTACTAAAAAAAGGAAAAATGATAACTTCCCTTGGTTTGATTCCCAATGTGAGAAAAGTCGTAGAGAATTTTTTAACGCAAAAAATAATGCGAGACGTCTTAGGAATAGAGTTTCTAAAGATAACCTATCCAGAGCAAGTAAAGCATACAAAAAGCAGCTTAGAGTATCGTTTAAAAAATACAAATCAAAATTTATGAAGAAAATATCAAGTTTAAAATTTTCTGATCCTAAGGCATTTTGGAAGATAATAAATGGTTGTAGCCAAGACAAGAGAGAAACATATGCTAAAGTATCCTGTGATGCATTTTTTGAGCATTTTAAACGTCTTGGTAAGACAGATGACAATGATGCTAATTCTGCAGATCAGCAAAATGATCAAAGTACCTTTTCTATAAATACATATTTACTAAATGACCTGTTTACTGAAGAAGAGGTTAAAATTGCTCTCAGAAACTTAAAAAATAATAAAGCTTGTGGCTTAGACACTATAACAAATGAATTTTTGAAGAATGTTTCAGCAGATCTCTTGTCAGTTATTACTAAGTTTTTTTAATTTAGTCCTTGTATCCGGCAAAGTACCCGAAGATTGGACTATTGGTGTCATTAAGCCTCTTTTCAAGAATAAGGGTAGTAAGGATGATCCTAATAACTATAGAGGTATTTCCATCCTGAGCTGTTTTGGAAAAGCTTTCACCTGTCTGTTAAACAACCGCCTTACTCATTTTTTTGATGCCAATAACACTATTGGTGAAGAACAAGCAGGTTTTCGCTCCGACCATGGTGTGACTGATCATATTTTTACCTTGAATGCTATAATAGACTTTTTCCTGTCTAAAAAGAAGAGATTGTACTGTGTTTTTGTTGACTATGAAAAGGCTTTTGACCTTGTTAACCGCTCTTTTTTGTGGCAGAAATTGTTAAATTGTGGTGTGAGTGGTAAGATGTTGACGATTGTTCAAGATATGTACTCTAAAGCTAAGTCCTGTGTACAGTGGAACACTAAGTTGTCTGACTTTTTTTCTTGTTCTGCCGGTGTGAGACAAGGTGAGAACTTGTCTCCCCTGCTTTTTTCCGTATATTTAAACGATCTGAAGAATTATTTTGATCGGGAGTCAGCTCTAAATACCTTAGGACGTGAATCCGAAAATGTAAACTGTGACAACAGTGATATTAACGTTCTGTATGGGTTGTTCATTTTGTTGTATGCTGACGATACGGTTATTTTTGCTGAATCGCCAGAATCCTTGCAGATCGCTCTAGATATTATGGACAGATATTGTAAAGATTGGTTTTTGAAATTGAATGTGACTAAAACAAAAGTAATGATTTTCTCAAGAGGGAAAGTAAGAACAGTTCCGACATTTACATTCAATGGTCGGAAACTTGATATTGTGTATGATTTTCAATACCTGGGTATTAAATTTAGCTACAATGGTAAATTTACTGTTGCACAGAAGAATTTGTATGACCGTGCCTCCAAGGCCATGTTTGCTTTATTACGTAAAACTAGAAAACTGTTTTTGCCTCTTGATGTCCAAATTGACCTCTTTGAAAAAACTGTGGTCCCTATTTTACTTTACGGTTCTGAAGTATGGTGCCCTTACATGTCTGATTCAGCTAACAAATTACAGATACGATTTTTTAAGATGATTTTGAAAGTTGGCAAATCAACACCAACAAACATGGTTTTGGGTGAATTAGGTCAGTTCCCTGTAAGTATTCAAGCAAAATGTCGTATGTTGAATTTTTGGTACAAACTTGCATTTTCTAATGGTTCTGACAAACTTTCTCGTGTGACATATCGCGTTTTTTGTTTAAAATGTATGAATCTGGTGTATACAAGTCAAAATTTTTGCTTTCTGTCCATGGTGTTCTAAATGAGTTAGGCTTTAGTGATTTTTGGCACAATCAAACAATCAATAATGTAACGGATGGTGATTATTTTAATACTTTCAAAGCACTGATGAAAAATAGGCTGCAAGACCAATTTGTCCAAACCTGGCATTCAGAAATAAATAACAATGAGTTTTATTATAATTATAGAATGTATAAAGAGAATTTTGAGTTTGAAAAGTACTTGTCCATCCTGCCGGTTAATTTAGCAAACGCTGTTTTAAAATTTAGAACACTGAATCATAAATTGCCTATACAAAAAGGTAGGACTCTTGGTATTCCCAGACAAGACAGAATCTGTCACAAATGTTCATCAGGTGACCTTGGGGACGAGTTCCATTATATTTTTGTATGTCCTTTTTTTACCAATTATAGAAAACAGTTGTTACGGTGCTATTATTATGCCCGCCCCAATTCAGTTAAATTCAGAGAGCTTTTTTCCACTACAAAAAAGAGTTTATTGCTAAAACTCGCAAAGTTCATGACACTTGTCATGGACTGTTTGAGAAGCAAGTAAAATTTAATTCTCTTTTAGCTTTATACTCCGTTATCTGTTTTGTGTTGTTTGTAATAGTATTTTTGTCCTTATGTTAACCCACCCATCACCCCCCCCCCTCTCCCTTCCCCCATTTCCCATAGTAAAGAAATGTATGTAATCACTTTGCACTTGTAGTGTTTTATTATTATTAGTATTAGTATTATTATTATTATGATTATTATTATTATTTATTATTATTATTGTTGAATTGTTTCTTGTATTATTTTTGCTCTCCCTCACCCCTCAACTCCCTTTTCTGTACATAGTCTGATTTCTTTTTGTTTTAGTTCCTTTTATTTGGTGTTGAATGAAATGTGTTTTTATTGTGTTTTTTAATTTTCCATGTACCCTCACGGGGTTTTATTGGAATAAATAAAACTTGAAACTTGAAACTTGAAACTTGCAAAACAAATCTCTTGCCTTTTTCTGGTCTGTTCCACCACAAAGGAAACACGGCACGTTAGTAATGGTCGCTGCGATGGTCACTGCACGAACCAGTTCATCACAGGTCACCTTTCCAAGGGCTTCGGGACCTCCGTAATATTCTCTGGCGTCACCAAGATGGCCATCAATCTCTTGTTGCAACGTTTTCGCCGTGAAACCCTCGTCTAAACGTACCGTGCAAGGCAGAAGAAGGAACTCACGGTGACAAAAGTTCAACAAGGACAAGGTCAGCATCCGTGCACATCTCATGGAGAACTCTCTCATTTCAAATGTCAGTTCTTCTTTCGTCTTTGCGGGGTTTTCGTCTACAGAATCCTCGGCGTACAACGTTATTAGTGCTGGAGGTAGCCCTTCACCGAGGACGAGGGCTTGCAGAATGTAGCAATCTTCAGGGTACGTTCTAACTGGTAAGTTGAGATGCATCGGCAGACGCTCCAAAACCACCGCAAAGAACGGATTTCCGTTGGCCCATTTCTCCAAGACTTTGTGGACGTTTCCCTTTACTTCTGAAGAAGGCCCTGTCTCTGTGTAAATAAATAATGCTAGTTTTAAGCAAACATGGCACTTATTGCTAGTCTTTTAGAGTTTTTTGCGCGCGCACACATTCAAATTCGCATACATGCATGCACACACGCACGCACGCGCGCACACACGCGCACGCACACACGCACACGCACATTATGTGCATGAAGGGCAGAGTATCTCAGCATTCAGCTTCAACAAAAAGACCCATCCTGGGATCCTTGGATGGTTGTGTCTCAAAATTAATGAGAGTATTAACCTACCAGTATCATTTAGTAAATGGAAGGCGGTCCCATCTTCTGCTCGTTTGAACACCTTTCTGTTGAAAATGGTGCGGGCCCTCCGTAGTTTCACGAGAGAACGCGTTTCACGGTCATCTGGAACGGATGAAACCTTTTTTACACCAAGGCAAGAAATTTACGCCATGTGTGTGTGTGTGTGTGTGTGTGTGTGTGTGTGTGTGTGTGTGTGTGTGTGTGTGTGTGTGTGTGTGTGTGTGTGTGTGTGTGTTTAAGTAATGTACATTAACCAAAGTAAATGAGACGTTGTAAAGGCATTTTTGTTCTTATTATTCAGAAAATCATACAGTCTCTCTAAAAGGAGGGAGAGAGAGAGAGAGAGAGAGAGAGAGAGAGAGAGAGAGAGAGAGAGAGAGAGAGAGGGAGGGAGGGACGGACGGACGGACAGATAGACAGACAGACAGACAGACAGGTAGACAGGTTCATTTCCATCGGCCCACTGAAGAGAAGAAATGTGCATTCTTTCTAAAAGTATATCAACCACTGACAAACATAATATTTCCGACTTACATGGAGTGAGTCTGTCCAGAATGTCCTGCATCATGTTGTGGCCACTGCCCATCTTCTAGTCTCCCTGAACAACCTCGAATAAATAAATACATTATTTAACAAATCAATTAAACATTAAATGAATCAACGTTCATGAATCATTGAATGAGTCATTGCATGAATAAATGACTAAATCACTTCAGATAAAGAATAAATTCATTAATAAGTATACAGATCCCATCCATCCATCCAATCCCATCCATCCATCCAATCCCATCCACTTAATAGTTAAGTCAAGAAATACTAAATTTCATAAGCTTTTATAAGTAATATCACGAGAAGCTTCTACCCTCGAGAGAAAGATGACATCAATTTCTAGTTTCTAGACATGTCTTACATGAAAAGCACACGTGATGTAGACTTAGAGCGAGAGTTAGTAATGAAGCACGTTGTAGGTACCACCACTTCCACCACCGACAATTCAAAGATGAACAACTGCAGTATGTATAGTATGCCACCAGAACCAGTACCACGAACAACAACACATTTCAACAACTTAAGAACATGCGCATATCCTACTCACTTTGGTTACAGTTCTGTCAAAAACACTATGGAAACATTCCAGAATAATTAAGCTGTCCTCAGACAGCACCTTCTGCCAAATAGATATGCATAATTATACTTTTCTGATTATTATAGGCAAACCTTACCTCACAAACCTCACCTCACAGATCTCACCAACACATTGTTTGTAACTGCAGTTCACAATTATCGGCACTACTGCTAGGTCACCAATCAGACTGTTTTTATATTCAGGTTGATTATGTGTACCCGAAGCGCGTGACCACAGGAGCTTGTATCAAAGCGCCGGACGATCGAAGTATCATACTCCTGTATTCTTACTGTAGTAATACTACTATTATCCTACATACGTGAGAGAGACCACCATGACATAACAATATAGTTCACTGCAATAGTGGGTATATTATGTAAAGGAGGTCGTGTTAAATTAGCCTGGAAGGGACCTAATATTTTCCACTGCTCATGATGACAAAGTCACCGAGGCAAACGTCCATCTGGGAACACTTTTTCAGAAGAATTGAGGAATTGAATTACGTCATTCAAACGACGTCATTTGTTACTCAGGGGATACTCTTTCAGGAAGAGGTTCCCGTGTCTTTTTCAGGTCAGAATCAAAATATCAAAGACCGCTAGGACGTGTCACACCCTTAAAAGAGTAAGACAGTTCGATCGACCGGCCCTTTGATACAAGCTCCTGTGCTTGTGCTCTTCTCGGCTTCAAAACACGAGAGCAGTGTCGAGTGCATGATTGATCACAATGTTTTGTATCACAAGCACGTGACAAGGAGATACACCAACCGATTTTCAGGATTTCTTAACCCGCCTGCGTGTACAAATGAGCCAAGAATAATCTCAAGAGTAGTCGAATCAATACTCCTCGAAGCGTTGCAGCACAGTATAAGGAAGCATACCGCCACTCAGGTAGGCAAGAGGCCGATCGTGTATTATGTTATACATTTGTCTTTGGTTGTTCATAGCTATGTATATTTTGCAGTAAGCTTATAACTTAGGGCTCACTATGCAGAGAAGGAAACGGCTGAAAGTCAGGAAGAAGAAAAAACACACT
>NW_027128813.1:52500-95000 GCF_037325665.1 Littorina saxatilis
CGAAAATGTTACCTGCTTTGCAAGAATTCAGCAGAAACGCTAATCTTTTCTCCATTTTCGCAGTCAATCGCAACCATAGATCTATGATCGCAACATACGAACACAAGCGGCAGAGAGACATTACTTCCCCTTAAGACCGCTTCGACCAATCACGAGTGCTGTTTCAGCCGAGAACGGACATTGTTACCAAAAAAGTTTTCGAAGGTGGCTTCTGATTGGTAGAAGCCTCTTTCTTGTTTACACCCAAAGAATTGCGTGTTAAACTTCATGGTTGGCCAACATAATTTAACCTAGAAGCTGGTTTAAAAATAGACACAGTGACCTTTCGAACGCTATACGACATGATGGGGTTCTGTAAAGGATATATGTTGTCATTCTTGTTGAAAAATCGGTCAATTATAGCGTCCTTTGTCTTTTTTTAGAGCATGGTAGGTTGATTAAATATCGATTTGCAGGCATCTATAAGCCTCTGACATCCAAAAACAGGCAAATATGTGTGTAGAAGTGTCAAAACTATCCCAAAATGCCAATCACCGAATTCTCCCAAAATTGACAAGGGGTTTCCTTTTTTCATTTTATGCACATAAAACTGGATAGTCATGCGTCTTGTATGCGTATGTGTGCATTTGTTGTGTGTTTGTGTATTTGTTTGTTTGCTTGTGTTTTTTTTGGTTTTTTTTTCACTGCTGTGGAAACCACATCTCAGACTATTTCCCCCAAGAAACTTTGTTGTTTTCATTCCAAAAGACAATTTAAGATTTTTTGATTTGATTTTTAATTTTTGAATGAACAAAGGATATTCAATTTGATTTGTTTTATTTTGTGTGTGTATGTGTGCGAGGATGTGCGTGTGCGTGCGTGCGTGCGTGTGTTTTTCACTGCTGTGGGAACCAAATCGAAGAATATTCTCATAAAAACACTGAGTTGTTTTCATTCAAAAAGATAATAATAATAATAATACGAATATTTATAACGCGCACATATCTCACCAACAGGCGACTCAAGGCGCACATACACTCGTTCACACACACGGAGACTTAAAGTCACTAGCACACACACACCATCAAACATTAAAATATGTACAGTTTTTCAGGGTGGGATGGGGTGGGCAGTGTAGAATGCATGGATTATTTGGAAAAAAGGAATGTCTTGAGTGCAGATTTGAATGATTCGAGGGACTGTTGTTGACGGAGGGGGAGAGGTAGTGTGTTCCATTGGCTAGGTGCTTGGAAAGAAAATGAGCGTTGACCTGCTGTTTTGAGTTTGGTGTGGGGGATGTTGAGCTTGAGGGAGTCGGCAGATGATCTGAGTGTTCGTGAAGGGACATAGAGAGAAAGAGAGTCGGAGAGATAGGCAGGGGCGAGACCATGGAGGCATTTGTAGGTGAGAGTGTTGATTTTGTAGGTGATACGGGCAGGAACGGGCAACCAGTGGAGCTGATTTAGGAGGGGGGTGATATGATCTCTCTTTTTCTTTCGTAGGACAAGACGGGCAGAGCTATTTTGAATGCGTTGGAGACGAGAGATAGAAGAAGAGGGAAGACCCGCCAAGAGAGAGTTGCAATAGTCAAGACGTGAGAGAATGGTGGAAGTGACCAGTTTGGCGGTAGCATCTGTGGTGAGGTACTTGCGGATAGTGGCGATGCGGCGGAGTTGGAAGTAGCAGGTGCGAGAGACAGAAGAGATGTGTTGTTTCATGGAAAGGGTGTTGTCTAGAGTGACTCCGAGGTTTTTGACAGCAGAAGACAGAGGGACAGAAGAGTCAGAGAGTTGAAGAGAGTCGGAGGTGGCTTTGGAGAGTTTGGATGTAGTGCCTATTAGGATAGCTTCAGTTTTGTTGCTATTGAGCTGAAGTTTGTTTTCTGTCATCCAATTCTGCACGTCAGTGATAGTGTCAGAGATAGAGGAAAGAAGAGATTCAGACTGGTCAGGGGAAGAGCTGTTGTGAAGTTGAGAGTCGTCGGCAAAAGAGTGGTGGAGAACGTTGTGTCGGTCAAGGATGTGGTCAAGAGGTTGAGTGTAGAGAGTAAATAGTACAGGCCCAAGGACTGAGCCCTGAGGGACTCCGCACTCAAGCCTGATGGGGTCAGAGTTCAGTTTGTCAATCGAAACAGTCTGGTAGCGGTCGGTAAGATAAGAAGAGAACCAAGAAAGAGCTGTGCTATGGATACCAAAGGTGTGCTGAAGGCGTTGAAGGAGGATGTTGTGGTCGACTGTGTCAAAGGCCGCTGATAAATCAAGTAGAGCGACGGCAGAGATTTCAGCTTGGTCAGTGGCAAGGAGGAGATCATTAGTGATTTTGAGAAGGGCAGTTTCGGTGGAGTGGTGAGGACGATAGGCAGATTGAAGCAGAGAGAGAAGATTGTTGCAAAGAAGGTGAGAGTTGAGTTGTTTCAGGACGACTCTTTCAAGGAGTTTGGAGATGAAGGAAAGGTTTGAGACAGGGCGGTAGTTGCTGAGGGTGTTTGGGTCAAGCGATGGTTTCTTCAGTAGAGGTTTGACAATAGCAGTCTTAAAGGAGTTGGGGACAGTGCCTGTTTGCAGAGAAGTGTTGATGATTTTGAGAATAGAAGGGAGGAGTTCAGGAAGACAGTCAGAGTAGAGTTGTGTGGGAAGAGGGTCAAGGTCACAGGTTTTCAAGGTCATTTCTTTGAGGACTTTCTCCAGGTCAGTGAGAGTGAGAGGCTGAAAGTGTGTGAAGGGAGTGCCTGTAAATGCAGGAGGAGTTTCAGAGTTTTGGTGTGGGATTTTGTCTAGTTTGTCACGGATGGTTTGGATCTTGTTATGGAAGTAATCAGAGAAAGCTTGCGACAGTTTGGAGGGGTCGATGTTGTTGGGCAAGGGAGAAGCAGAAGAGCAGCCAAGAAGGTCATTCATTGTGGAGAAGAGTGTTTTGGCGGAGGTTGTTTCACAGATTTTGGTGCTGTAGTGCGATTGTTTGGCGTCTGCGATGAGTGTCTGAACATGTTCCTTTTGCTTGTTGTAAATCTGTCTGTCAACTACCAGCTTTGAGGTTCGCGACTTCCTCTCTGCTCGGCGACGCAACTGTTTTGCATACTTAACTTCAGCTGTGATCCAGGGTGCAGAAGGCCTATCTACGATGAGTTTGGTTTTTGCGGGCGCATGTTCATCCAGAAGTGTGCTGAGAGTGGAGTCGTAATGACGTACAGGGTCTGAGGATACCGAAGGATCAAGCAGTCGGCGGGCTGCTTCTGCGCGAAATGTGTCAGTGTTAACTTCTTTGAGGTTACGGCGGACTAAGCGCTTTTTCTGTTTGGATGGTTTGGCCATTTTAAGAGAGAACAAAACTGCAGAGTGATCGGATCTGAGGTAGTCATTCAGCAGGATGTCGTACACCAGGTCAGTGGACTCATGGGTGACAATCCAGTCAATGATGTGTGTTTTGCGTGTGGAAGCGTCTACATGCTGTTTGAGGTCGTGACAGTCAAGAAGGTCCATCGTCTGTCTTGTGTCGGTGTTCTGTGGCTGGTCGAATTGTATGTTGAAGTCGCCGATGAGGACGATGTTTGAGGTGTGAGTGTTGTGATGTTCAAGCATTTCTTCAGCTTCTGTGAGAACATGGGGAATGTGAACTTGTTCTTTGCATTAGGGGGAGGTCGGTATATACAGATCACACAAGTGCTAGTGCCAGAGCAGGTAATCACCATCTCTACAACTTCAAAGGTAGTGTGTTCATAGGGAACGGATGTTCTGAAAGTAACAAAAGGTTTCAACGACTTCCTGAAAACAACAGCAATCCCACCACCTCTAGAGGATCGGGGGCATGACTTTAAACAATAGCCAGGTGGAGTCAAGAGTTGGCATGTGGCTTCATGGCCAGTATCACTTAGCCAAGTTTCTGTCAGAAATGTGGTGTTTTATATTTTGACTGAAGAAATCTCAGACTATTTCCCCCAAGAAACGTAGTTATTTATATTTTGACTGAAGAAAGGATATTAAATTTATCAGGATACTGCCCCGACTGGACAATTACGAGATCGAACTGCCTACAGTTTTTAGTCATATTATATAGCACCTCGGGTTTCCTTTTGCCCGTGAGGGTCAATTAGTTATCCCACCGACCTGAATTATGGAGAGGATCGAGCCGGGGTTGTACTACAGCCTCACACATAATTTCATTGAAATCGGTTCTCCAACAACGGATATCTATTTGCGGACAGATACACACACACACACACACACACACACACACACACACACACACAGACACACACACACACACACACACACACACACACACACACACACACACATACACACACAGTGAAACCTATATACCGCCTTTTAAGGGGCGGTATACTAACTGGAAAATCAAGCGTCTATAGTAAACCCTCGGACTAGTGAACCCTCGGACTAGTGAACCCTCGGACTAGTGAACCCTTGGACTAGTGGGACGTTCCCGCTCAGAGGTTGCCAGAGGTCCTGGATTTTGGAAGTTTAATAATGAGTTGTTACATGACCTGCAATATGTACAATTTATGAATGCGGCTGTAGATGAGTTTGTGAGTGAGCAAGAAAAAACGGATGTCCAGTTAAAATGGGAATTGTTGAAGAGACAAATACGAGATGAGAGTATAGAATATAGTAAAAGTAAAGCAATGAAAATAAAAAAAATGATAAATTAAGTTTATATACAGAATTAAACGATTGTGATTTGAACCTAAGCCATGAACCTTTTAATGAATTATGGCAGGAAAGACGACACAAGGTTCGTTTACAGTTAGAAATACATGAACAGATTAGAACAAACAAGTCGCGAAAGACGAAATTACCACATTTCTGCCCTCCTCTGACAAAACACAGTAAGTCCAAAAATCACGTTTCGAGAAAAACGCGGTTTTCTGTTCTCAGCTCTATATTTCAAACAAAAGCATTCTCGCTGGACATTTTACTGCAATAAAGCGTCGGGATGATTTCTGAATTTATAGCTTTAGTCTATTTCAAAAATAGTGGTAAGATTAAAGAATTATGAGCCAATTAGTGGACTTACTGTGTTCTGCCAAGTTTTTCTTTGAACTCGGGCTTGTTAAAAACAACGGCAGAACGCAGTAAGGGACGTGACTGTCTGCTGCCGGAGTTTTCTTTGAACTCGAGTTTGTTAAAAACAACGGCAGAACACAGTAAGGGAAGTTGCTGTGTTTTGGCGATGTTTTCTTGTTTCTTAATGCTTGTCACAAGTTAAGATAGTGACCGATCAGTTCTTGCTGAGTTCTGCTTTATTAATTGTATGCGAGAAATTCATTTCTGACCGAGTAACCTTTAAAGGCATATGTACGCGCTCCCGTGTTTACAAAGTGTAGTTTGCCCATAATCGATGTCAAACGCACCATAAGACCATATAATGACGATATGTCACCATGCGCGGACCATAATACATGCATTACAGCTTGTTCTAGCCTCTGAAAAAGTGAGGATGTCAACAAAGCCGCGGTGTTAGCTCCCTTGCATCAACGTTACATGTGTTGCCAAATCTATAAATAGGACGATCCAGATCAAAATGAAAATTAACATATCTCAACATTGAAGGGGTCCTAGACCACAATATTTTGCAGGGAACTTAATTTAGCATGTCTCCAGCTGTTGGTAAAGCAATTAGCGTGTATAGTCATCGAGTACATATGCCTTTAAAGAAGATTTATAGCAATATCAAGATCTCCTAGCGGATACAATTGAGCTCCAACCTCAAGAAGAACAGGTTCTGGTGGCCTTAACGACTCACAGGCAACAACATTCATTTTGACTGGTTGTCAAAGCGAAAACCGTTGTGATTCTGGTTGTGGTGTACGCGGTTGAAACCTTGTCGTAAGTGAAACTCGCAGTTGCTACGGGGAAGAAATAAACACAGTGGTGCCAAACCTGATCTTACCTGATCCCGAACATGATGGTGCAGTGACCCATAAATGCAGTTATACCATTCAAAATCCTAGATAATTATATGTGTTGTGGTTTGATGGGTTTATCCAGGAAGGGGTGCATCTTTTACAAGTCTACGGGACAATCGTTGGACCAAACATTCAACGCACTTGTAATGGTTTACAAACAAACGCTCCATGAATATGCTAATTAATGAATATCAGATTCTTGACTGCTTCTGGTATCTTTTTTTCCGACGCTATCTGGTCTAGCAGAAAAAATCTCGTTTGATATCAAATATAACATCTAGAAAATGCGGGCAAATGTCACTACTGTCAGGGAAAATAAAGTAGGACGGATAAAAGTGATGGAGGGTACATGGAGTATTTAAAAGTTACACTTTAGAAAATGATTTTTTTTTAATAGTTGTCTTCAACGTTTTGTCGAGAAACGTACGATCTGTCTTCTCTGTTTTAGATTTTTGTTTATGTAGAATTTCTCTTTTGTTTGTAGAAAACTATGTGTGTGGTCTTTAAGATCGTTGTGCTTTTCACAACTTTGTGGAGTGATCGTGTAAAGTCATATAGCGTGCGAAAACGTGATTAACCCGTCTACCCCGTCTCAACTTGCCCAGGCCGAGTGAGGGGAGTTGCATGCCTGAAGAACTGGGCGGGAAACGGGATATGTCTATGTCAAGGTATCGACCAACGGGAAGTTTAGAAGACGCTGCCGTTCAATGCCTTCCAAGTCCACCCTTTGACATCAACTCGGGTCGTTTTAAGCGAGGAGACAATGTTTGTCAGTGGCCTGTATCACCTCGGACAAAAACAACCCTCTTTGTCATATTGTAAAAGCCTTTTGTCGTGAACACCCTGCTTGCTGATAAAGGACGCTAGACGGTTGCATTACCAGCTGTCATTTCATACCTGTTGCGAGGGTGGTGTGGTTAACTCGGTGAACAAAGAGGAATGACATAAGCGCCACACGCTAATCGTCTTTTATAAAATGGCATACTGAGCTGATAGCTTATCTACTACAATATTTGAAAACTCCGACCCCATTACCTACCCATCGATACCCCCACCCCCACCCCAACACCGTCTTGCACACACAGAAGACATAACGGCAGATGATATACGGTACTTGTCATTGCAAGATTGTCAAAACATGTTCGCAAGATAATAACGTTCATACTTGTCTTCGACGTATGTCTTGCCCCCCCACCCCCACCCCCTCACACGCACAAACGCACGCACGCACACACACACACCACACACACACACACACGCACACACACACACACACACACACACACACACACACACACGCACACACACACACAATTTAATGTACACGTGTGACTGCAGGTGTGTTGCAAGCCCTTCTTGTGCAGCCTTAACACTGTGTAACATTTTTTTTAAATTTCATTTTTGAAAGAAGTTTCTTCAAAGGCGGTTTTTTTTCAAATCATGCAAACAGGTCTACTTCATGACTGATTGTGTGCTTGTGCCTATGAACTTCTTATTACACTCTGTTCGCTAATATGAATTAAATGTATCCGAAACAGAAAATAACTTTGCTGATGTCTTTTGACTCTTTTTCATATGTTTTACTAGTCTTGGTGTTGCGTGTATCAACTTGAACTGGTTACGACTTTCGAGCGATATACGTAGTACATAGTGTGCTCCGCATGTTAAGAAGTTGATTTTGTTGTGCTCCAGTAGCAAGTCCATTACATGTGGAATAATGAGCGACGCTTTATGATTAAACGTTTTCTTAAGAACAGTGCCGAGGAGATCCGTGGGTATTGAGGCTTCACGCTTCGCATAATCAGTGTTTTGAAACAGTGGGGATCTTTTGTAGAAGCAGCTTAAATTTGGCACAAAGATAGGGGAAGGGCTCCTAATATGGACCGGCTCCTAAAAAAACGGATGTCCAGTTAAAATGGGAATTGTTGAAGAGACAAATACGAGATGAGAGTATAGAATATAGTAAAAGTAAAGCAATGAAAATAAAAAAAATGATAAATTAAGTTTATATACAGAATTAAACGATTGTGATTTGAACCTAAGCCATGAACCTTTTAATGAATTATGGCAGGAAAGACGACACAAGGTTCGTTTACAGTTAGAAATACATGAACAGATTAGAACAAACAAGTCGCGAAAGGCGAAATTACCACATTTCTGCCCTCCTCTGACAAAACACAGTAAGTCCAAAAATCACGTTTCGAGAAAAACGCGGTTTTCTGTTCTCAGCTCTATATTTCAAACAAAAGCATTCTCGCTGGACATTTTACTGCAATAAAGCGTCGGGATGATTTCTGAATTTATAGCTTTAGTCTATTTCAAAAATAGTGGTAAGATTAAAGAATTATGAGCCAATTAGTGGACTTACTGTGTTCTGCCAAGTTTTTCTTTGAACTCGGGCTTGTTAAAAACAACGGCAGAACGCAGTAAGGGACGTGACTGTCTGCTGCCGGAGTTTTCTTTGAACTCGAGTTTGTTAAAAACAACGGCAGAACACAGTAAGGGAAGTTGCTGTGTTTTGGCGATGTTTTCTTGTTTCTTAATGCTTGTCACAAGTTAAGATAGTGACCGATCAGTTCTTGCTGAGTTCTGCTTTATTAATTGTATGCGAGAAATTCATTTCTGACCGAGTAACCTTTAAAGGCATATGTACGCGCTCCCGTGTTTACAAAGTGTAGTTTGCCCATAATCGATGTCAAACGCACCATAAGACCATATAATGACGATATGTCACCATGCGCGGACCATAATACATGCATTACAGCTTGTTCTAGCCTCTGAAAAAGTGAGAATGTCAACAAAGCCGCGGTGTTAGCTCCCTTGCATCAACGTTACATGTGTTGCCAAATCTATAAATAGGACGATCCAGATCAAAATGAAAATTAACATATCTCAACATTGAAGTGGTCCTAGACCACAATATTTTGCAGGGAACTTAATTTAGCATGTCTCCAGCTGTTGGTAAAGCAATTAGCGTGTATAGTCATCGAGTACATATGCCTTTAAAGAAGATTTATAGCAATATCAAGATCTCCTAGCGGATACAATTGAGCTCCAACCTCAAGAAGAACAGGTTCTGGTGGCCTTAACGACTCACAGGCAACAACATTCATTTTGACTGGTTGTCAAAGCGAAAACCGTTGTGATTCTGGTTGTGGTGTACGCGGTTGAAACCTTGTCGTAAGTGAAACTCGCAGTTGCTACGGGGAAGAAATAAACACAGTGGTGCCAAACCTGATCTTACCTGATCCCGAACATGATGGTGCAGTGACCCATAAATGCAGTTATACCATTCAAAATCCTAGATAATTATATGTGTTGTGGTTTGATGGGTTTATCCAGGAAGGGGTGCATCTTTTACAAGTCTACGGGACAATCGTTGGACCAAACATTTGTAATGGTTTACAAACAAACGCTCCATGAATATGCTAATTAATGAATATCAGATTCTTGACTGCTTCTGGTATCTTTTTTTCCGACGCTATCTGGTCTAGCAGAAAAAATCTCGTTTGATATCAAATATAACATCTAGAAAATGCGGGCAAATGTCACTACTGTCAGGGGAAATAAAGTAGGACGGATAAAAGTGATGGAGGGTACATGGAGTATTTAAAAGTTACACTTTAGAAAATGATTTTTTTTTAATAGTTGTCTTCAACGTTTTGTCGAGAAACGTACGATCTGTCTTCTCTGTTTTAAATTTTTGTTTATGTAGAATTTCTCTTTTGTTTGTAGAAAACTATGTGTGTGGTCTTTAAGATCGTTGTGCTTTTCACAACTTTGTGGAGTGATCGTGTAAAGTCATATAGCGTGCGAAAACGTGATTAACCCGTCTACCCCGTCTCAACTTGCCCAGGCCGAGTGAGGGGAGTTGCATGCCTGAAGAACTGGGCGGGAAACGGGATATGTCTATGTCAAGGTATCGACCAACGGGAAGTTTAGAAGACGCTGCCGTTCAATGCCTTCCAAGTCCACCCTTTGACATCAACTCGGGTCGTTTTAAGCGAGGAGACAATGTTTGTCAGTGGCCTGTATCACCTCGGACAAAAACAACCCTCTTTGTCATATTGTAAAAGCCTTTTGTCGTGAACACCCTGCTTGCTGATAAAGGACGCTAGACGGTTGCATTACCAGCTGTCATTTCATACCTGTTGCGAGGGTGGTGTGGTTAACTCGGTGAACAAAGAGGAATGACGTTGGCGCCACACGCTATTCGTCTTTTATAAAATGGCATACTGAGCTGATAGCTTATCCACTACAATATTTGAAAACTCCGACCCCATTACCTACCCATCGATACCCCCACCCCCACCCCAACACCGTCTTGCACACACAGAAGACATAACGGCAGATGATATACGGTACTTG
Source organism: Littorina saxatilis (assembly GCF_037325665.1). Classification (NCBI taxonomy): domain Eukaryota; kingdom Metazoa; phylum Mollusca; class Gastropoda; order Littorinimorpha; family Littorinidae; genus Littorina; species Littorina saxatilis. The sequence goes on from NW_027128813.1 coordinate 62,771, forward strand.
TCATTGCAAGATTGTCAAAACATGTTCGCAAGATAATAACGTTCATACTTGTCTTCGACGTATGTCTTGCCCCCCCACCCCCACCCCCTCACACGCACAAACGCACGCACGCACACACCCACACCACACACACACGCACACACACACACACACAAACTCCGGGACACACATCCGGCCGGAAACACAAACACACACACACACACACACACACACACACACACACACACACAATTTAATGTACACGTGTGACTGCAGGTGTGTTGCAAGCCCTTCTTGTGCAGCCTTAACACTGTGTAACATTTTTTTAAATTTCATTTTTGAAAGAAGTTTCTTCAAAGGCGGTTTTTTTTCAAATCATGCAAACAGGTCTACTTCATGACTGATTGTGTGCTTGTGCCTATGAACTTCTTATTACACTCTGTTCGCTAATATGAATTAAATGTATCCGAAACAGAAAATAACTTTGCTGATGTCTTTTGACTCTTTTTCATATGTTTTACTAGTCTTGGTGTTGCTTGTGTTAACTTGAACTGGTTACGACTTTCGAGCGATATACGTAGTACATAGTGTGCTCCGCATGTTAAGAAGTTGATTTTGTTGTGCTCCAGTAGCAAGTCCATTACATGTGGAATAATGAGCGACGCTTTATGATTAAACGTTTTCTTAAGAACAGTGCCGAGGAGATCCGTGGGTATTGAGGCTTCACGCTTCGCATAATCAGTGTTTTGAAACAGTGGGGATCTTTTGTAGAAGCAGCTTAAATTTGGCACAAAGATAGGGGAAGGGCTCCTAATATGGACCGGCTCCTAATATGGACCACCTCCTGTTCTGACAAACTAACGGCGCTAGAGCGCTCAAAACAATTTCATTGGCTGTATTCACCCTCTGTGGATAACTTTCACATGTCAAAACAGTTGCAGAAACACAAACCTGAAAACCGTTAGGCTTTTTCTCTATTTTTCACTTTTGGCAGGGTTCACTCTAAATTTGCCGCCTAAAACGGACTCGTTTCTGTCCACAGCCAAAGTTGTTATCACACAAAAATTGCTATATATGACAGCTAAGACCGTATTTGTTACATTTTAGCAGTGTTGACCCCGTGTTTCTACTGCAAACAACAAATAATAGCAAAATCTCAAAGTATGTGTGAGTCCCCTAATATGGACCACCTTCAACAAATCGAAGAAAATAAGAGCTAAATACTATTTTCATTAATTCATTCAGAAGCTTGCTGGAAATAACCTATAACTAGCCTTCGAGATTTAAAAAAAATATCACAAATAGTTTTCTTTTCGTGGAAGTTGATAATTTCACTAATTTTCACTCTGTTTTTGATGAGTTTCTTTAGTTTCCTGGTGTGCTTCAAATAATGCTCTCATCAACCCGAAACAGATAAATCTAAAGCATAATTATTTTGATTAGTCTGACTTGCACACTAAGTTGTATCATGTTATTCTGAAGTATAGGGGTCTTTTTATAGTGATTCGAGAAGGCCGTTTCAGTGGTCCATATTAGGCGCCCAGGCTCCTAATATGGACCATTTGTGGGGGTTTTCTGTATTTAATTTTTGCTGAATATCTATCAAAGCTATTTCACTCTAATTAGGCCTAGTGGTTAACCTAAGAGAGAAGGACTACCAAACACAAAATGAAACTTCTTCGCAAGAAAACAAGCTAGTTATCAGCATGAAACAAAAAGTGGTCCATATTAGGAGCCCTTCCCCTATATCCAGTTTTGGTGGGCGAACCTTTCTGAAATAAATGTTGTTGTAAGAAACATCACGCTGTGTATTTGTATGCAAATATGAAGTTTGTATAATAGCAAGATCTTTGGGGTACTGCGTTTAAAGGTATAGAGCGTCATTTTTATATTTAGTCAAGTTTTGATTATATTTAGTCAAGTTTTGACTAAATATTTTAACATCGAGGGGGAATCGAAACGAGGGTCGTGGTGTATGTGCGTGTGTCTGTGTGTGTGTGTCTGTGTGTGTGTGTGTGTGTGTGTGTGTGTGTGTGTGTGTGTGTGTGTGTAGAGCGATTCAGACTAAACTACTGGACCGATCTTTATGAAATTTGACATGAGAGTTCCTGGGTATGAAATCCCCGAAGGTTTTTTTCATTTTTTTGATAAATGTCTTTGATGACGTCATATCCGGCTTTTCGTGAAAGTTGAGGCGGCACTGTCACGCCCTCATTTTTCAACCAAATTGGTTGAAATTTTGGTCAAGTAATCTTCGACGAAGCCCGGACTTCGGTATTGCATTTCAGCTTGGTGGCTTAAAAATTAATTAATAACTTTGGTCATTAAAAATCTGAAAATTGTAAAATAAAATAAAAATTTACGTTTATCTTATTCTCCATCATTTGCTGATTCCAAAAACATATAAATATGTTATATTCGGATTAAAAACAAGCTCTGAAAATTAAATATATAAAAATTATTATCAAATTTTTTTTTTGAAATAAATTTAAAAACACTTTCATCTTATTCCTTGTTGGTTCCTGATTCCAAAAACATATATATATGATATGTTTGGATTAAAAACACGCTCAGAAAGTTAAAACGAAGAGAGGTACAGAAAAGCGTGCTATCCTTCTCAGCGCAACGAATACCCCGCTCTTCTTGTCAATTCCACGGGCACTGCCTTTGCCACGGGCGGTGGAGTGACGATGCTACGAGTATACGGTCTTGCTGCGTTGCGTTGCGTTCAGTTTCATTCTGTGAGTTCGACAGCTACTTGACTAAATATTGTATTTTCGCCTTACGCGACTTGTTTACATTTAGTCAAGTTTTGACTAAATGTTTTAACGTAGAGGGGGGAATCGAGACGAGGGTGTGGTGTATGTGTGTGTGTGTGTGTGTGTGTGTGTGTGTGTGTGTGTGTGTGTGTGTGTGTGTGTGTGTGTGTGTGTGTGTGTGTGTGTGTGTGTGTGTGTGTAGAGCGATTTAGAGAAAACTACTTGACCGATCTTCATGAAATTTTACATGGGAGTTCCTGGGTATGATATCCCCAGATGTTTTTTTCATTTTTTTGATAAATGTCTTTGATGACGTCATATACGGCTTTTCGTGAAAGTTGAGGCGGCACTGTCACGCCCTCATTTTTAAACTCAATTGGTTGACATTTTGGTCAAGTAATCTTCGATGACGCCCGGACTTTGGTGTTGCATTTCAGCTTGGAGGCTTACAAATTAATTAATGAGTTTGCTCATTAAAGTTGTCATTAAAATCGATTTTTCGCAAACAGATTTAAAATTGATTGCATCGTATTCTTCATGACATTCTGAATCTAAAAATATATACATATGTCATGTTTACTCTTAAAATGTGATCACAATTAACGAAAATAGATTAATTAGTCTTACGATTAAATTTTAAGAAATCGATCCAAAAATGATGTCATCTTATTCTTTATCGTTTCCTGATTCCAAAAACATATAGATATGATAGGTTGTATTCAAAACAAGCTCAGAAAGTTAACACGAATACAGAAAAGCGCGCTTTCCTGCTTAGCACAATACGCTACCGCGCTATTCTGGCGTGTGCATATAACTGCGTTTTGCACGTGGGAGGTGAGCGATTTCCTTCTCGCGGGGATTGACGAAGCTGTACTGTCTTGGTGAAAAAAAATACAGTGCGTTCAGTTTCATTCCGTGAGTTCGACAGCTTGACAAAATGTAACTTGTTTTTACATTTAGTCAAGTTTTGACGTAGAGGGGGGAATCGAGACGAGGGTCGTGGTGTATGTGTGTGTGTGTGTGTGTGTGTGTGTGTGTGTGTGTGTGTGTGTGTGTGTGTGTGTGTGTGTGTGTGTGTGTGTGTAGAGCGATTCAGAGTAAACTACTGGACCGATCTTTATGAAATTTTTCATGACAGTTCCTGGGTAAGATATCCCCAGACCTTGTTTTCATTTTTTTGATAAATGTCTTTGATGACGTCATATCCGGCATTTTGTAAAAGTTGAGGCGGCACTGTCACACCCTCATTTTTCAATCAAATTAATTGACATTTTGGCCAAGCAATCTTCGACGAAGGCCGGAGTTTGGTATTGCATTTCAGCTTGGAGGCTTAAAAATTAATTAATGACTTTGGTCCAAAGTTTTTGAAAAGGTAGTTTTGAAGCAGCTGTTGTCATATTTGAACACCCATGATTTGATCTCGCACTCTCAGTCCAAAACTCAGCAGCACGCCTCATTCTCAAAGCACGAAAACGAGATCACGCAACACCACTTCTTCACACACTGCACTGGTTACCTATTCAAGCCCGCATTGACTACAAACTGTCCACCCTCTGCTTTAACTTCTTTTCTGGCTCGTCTCCTGCTTACTTCTCTGAACTCCTCGCCGTCTATTCTCCAGCAAGACAACTTCGTGCCTCTTCTGACTGTCGCATCCTCACCATTCCACACACCAAAACCAAAACATACGGACAACGCACTTTTACTTTCTGCGCACCCACACAATGGAATTCTCTCCCCTTTCACATCCGCCACTCTCAGTCACCCCAAGCATTCAAACGAGCACTTAAAACGCACCTCTTCAAGAAATACAATCCCTGATTTTGTTTTCTCAGTCCATCAGTAGGCTACATGTAGTGTATTTGTTGTTTTAGTGATAATGTGATAATGTATATAAACATCTAGGGCTGTTTTCAGTATTGTTGATATCATGTTCTGTTTGATTAAGGGTATTCAGCTGGTATTTCCTTGTTTTCACTACCTATTTTATTCATGTTTTATTACTTAGTTAGTGGAAGAATCTTATGTAATGTATGTTTGATGGTGTATGCTTTTAATTAAGCGTTGCTGACTATGAATGTAGATGTAAATGCTTGTATAACCAGGGCCGGACCCAGGGGAGGGGGGGGGGGGGTTCCAGGGGTTCCGGAACCCCACCCCTGGAAAAAGCATGTACCTTGCTTTGAGTGTTGTTTTTTTTTGCACCAAAACAATGCTGCTCTTAACCCTCAAAACAAGGCCCAGAATGCACCAGATTGCACAGATTTTAACCGTTTTTCAAAAATGTTCCGGGGGAGCATGCCCCCGGACCCCCCTAGTTCGCGCGCCTGCTTTGCAGGCGCGCGCTTGTGGCTTCGCCACTTCGCTGATTTTCCCCCCCCAAAAAAAAGGAGGAACCCCCCCCTTACAACTCATTTGGTCCGGCCCTGATAACTGTGTTTTAATTTTAAATGTGTCAAGCGCAAAGAGCATAATTGTAAAGTTATGATGTTGCGCTATATAAATGCTCATTTATTATTATTATTATTATTATTATTATTATTAAAAATCTGAAAATTGTAATTAAAATTATTTTTTTTATAAAACGATTCAAAATTACGTTTATCGTATTTTTCATTATTCTCTGATTCCAAAAACATATAAATATGTTATATTCGGATTAAAAACAAGCTCTGAAAATTAAAAATATAAAAATTATAATTAAAATTAAATTTCCGAAATCGATTTAAAAACAATTTCATCTTATTCCTTGTCGGTTCCTGATTCCAAAAACATAATAGGTATGATATGTTTACATTTAGTCAAGTTATATAGAGACGCGGAATCGAGACGAGGGATGTGTGTGTGTGTGTGTGTGTGTGTGTGTGTGTGTGTGTGTGTGTGTGTGTGTGTGTGTGTTTGCGTGTGTGTGTGTGTGTGTGTGTGTGTGTGTGTGTGTGTGTGTATAGATCGGTTCCGAGAAAACTACTGAACCCATCTGCCTGAAACTTAACATGAGAGTTCCTTAGTATAATTTCCCCAGACTTTTTTTTTTTTTTTAAGTGTCTTTGATGACGTCATATTCGACTTTTTGTGAAAGTTGAGGCGGACTGTCACGCTCTCATTTTCCAACCGATTTTGATGACATTTTTGTCAAATAATCTTCGACGAAGCCCGGACTTTGGTATTGTATTTCAGCTTGGAGGCTTACAAAATAATAAATGAGTTTGCTCATTTAGGTTGTCATTGACATCAAATTTTCGCAAACAGATTCAAAATTGATTGCATCGTATTTTTCATCAAATTCTGAATAAAACAATATATACATATGTCATGTTTACTCTTAAAATGTGATCACAATTAACGAAATTAGGTTAATTAATACTGTACTACGAATAAAATTTAAGAAATCGATCCAAATTTTGTTTCATCTGATCCTTAATCATTTCGTGATTGCAAAAACATATACCGTAAAGTACCTTGTAAGCGCCCACCCCCCCTGTGCACCAATTCCGACCCAAAGTAGGGGGTAGGCGCTTACAAGGTACTACACCCTATGCACGAGCAGTTTTCAGTAAGAAATGTGATCTTTGATCACTTCGTAATCATATCTTCTTTCTTTTTACATCTTCCATTGTTTTTCTTGTTCGTATTGTCATTAGAAGAGCTTGGGGAGACAAATGTCGTCGCATCCTTTTCTTGTCTGCAGAGGTGCCGTCTTCTGGATATGGGCAGCAGTCTATTTTACTTGGCCGAAGACTGTTTTCGACAGAAAGAGAGAGAGAGAGAGAGAGAGAGAGAGAGAGAGAGAGAGAGAGAGAGAGAGAGAGAGATGGGGGGTTCTTTTGTTACTTAGTCCTTTCACTGCATTCCATTACTGTTCTCAAAACTTGTGGTAGTGGAAATATGTGCAATGTGGAATGGTCCTTAATTTTTAGGTGCTGGAGTAGTTCTGTGATGGTAGTAGTTTTGTGCAATGCGACTCTAAGTTCAGGTGCTTGAGTAGATCTGTGATAGTCTGTTAATACTGTTGTTTTAAACTGTCTAGATCATGATTATATAATTTTATGTGATGATCTGACTAAATGATAATAATTACATGTACTACTTACTTTTAAATGGATTATAAATTTTAGGTATTGTTCTAGTATTCACTAATGTTGTATTGAAATTACTGGCACCCCTTTTAAACTGATATGGTTTTTACGTTTACAAGGCGACGATGTGAATTTGTGATGTAGATATGTGGCTGGTTATGTGTGAGAATGTAAATAATTGTGTGTGTGTGTGTGTGTGTGTGTGTGTGTGTGTGTGTGTGTGTGTGTGTGTGTGTGTGTGTGTGTGTGTGTGTGTGTGTGTGTGTGTGTGTGTGTGAGTTGTGTCTGTGTGTGCATGACAGTGTAATGTACGTATGTATGCATGCATGGTGATGTGTGTCTGCATATGTGTCTGGTTGGTTTTTATTTTATTTTTACCGTGCCGTGCCAAGATGAAATCCTTTTGCAAAATTGGTGAATAAATATCTTGTATCTTGTATCTTGTAGATCAGAGAGAGATCAGAGAGAGAGAGAGAGCTTCTTCTTCAGTTTCTTTTCCGGCCTGGTGACGTAACAGGGTATCGCGATTCTCTGGCGATTTTCGTATCCTTTTTCTATCTACCCCAAACTCACTTGCTGTTTGCGACACATTTCCATTGGCGTTATTATCCAAATAGTCAAGAGCTGACAGCTTAAATGCAACGGTGTACGATTTTATCCGCGGCATCTTGTAATCATTGACTTGCAGGCGTTTGATAGGGTTTGCAAGAAAGGGAAATCGTTCACAAAACTAGCAGATCAAGTGCGGAATTTTTATTTCTCCTGATTTCAGTGGTGTAAAGTGGGGGGTGGGCGCTTACAAGGTACCATACCCTATGCACGGTTTTGGACTAAAAGTGGGGGGTGGGCGCTTACTCGATACTGGGCGCTTACAAGGTACTTTACGGTATATATATAGGATATGTTTTATTTAAAACATGCTCAGAAAATTAAAAAGAATACAGTAAAGCGCGCTTTTCTGCTCAACGCAATACGCTACCGCGCTATTCTGGCTTGTCGCTTTCACTTCGTTTTGCACGTGAAAAGTGTGCGACTTCCTGTCTTGTCTTGGTGAAAAAATGCAGTGCGTTCAGTTTCATTCTGTGAGTTCGACAGCTTGACTAAATGTAGTACTTTCGCCTTACGCGACTTGTTTTCTTTTGATTCCTAATCATTTAGCAGATTTGCAGAGTGTTAACTGAGTACTCTTCCTTCGAACAGACTGTTTGCTTGTGTATCCCGATAGATGTTTCAGCGCGCACGCGTGCGTGTGTGTGCGTGTGTGTGTGTTTGTGTGTATTCTGGCTTGTCGCTTTCACTTCGTTTTGCACGTGAAAAGTGCGCGACTTCCTTCTCACAGGGATTGACGGTGTGTGTGTGTGTGTGTGTGTGTGTGTGTGTGTGTGTGTGTGTGTGTGTGTGTGTGTGCGTGCGTGCGTGCGTTCGTGTATGCGTGTGTTGACCACAGTGTTTTTGTACGTTCTCTGTTTAAATGTGTTTTTATGTGCTCTCTTACGACCCTTTAAACATCATTTTAAAGCACACACACACAAGCAAGCGCACGCTCTCCCTCTCTTTAATCTCTCTCTCTCTCTCTCTCTCTCTCTCTCTCTTTCTCTCTCTCTCTCTCTCCCTCTCTTTCTCTCTCTCTCTCTCTCTCTCTCTATCTCTGTCCTCTGTCTCTCCTTTCTCTTTCCTACTCTCTCTCTCTCTCTCTCTCTCTCTCTCTCTCTCCCTCCCTATGTCTCTCTGTGTCTCTCTCTCTCTCACACACATACACACACATACACACACACACACACACACAAACACCCAAACACACACACTAACACACACACACATAATGCGCACACATACGGACACACACACACACATACACACACACACAAGCAAGCAAGCGCTCTCCCTCTTATTTCTCTCTCTCTTTCTTTCTCCCTCTCTCTCTCTCATTCCCCCCCCCCTCTCTCTCTCTCTCTCTCTCTCTCTCTCTTTCTCTCTCTCTTTCTCTCTCTTTCACACATACACACACACACGCACGCACAGAGGGCGTTCCTATCAGCATTTAAAGAAACACTTATTTCATCCAAAAGCAAACCTGGCTTGAAAATGTACAAGGATGTGAACGTTTCTCTCTGTACAAAACCTTCAAATCAACCCTAACATTATCCAACTATTTAAGTGATTTGAAACATATTAAAGCTAGAAATCTTATGATTAGACTTAGATTGGGAGTATCTCCTCTGAAAGTGCATCGATTTCGCTTTAATTTAAATCGCTGATTTATCTTGTCCATTTTGTTGTGGCAGTGTTGAAGATGAAGTCCACTTTGTTTTAGTATGCCCTAAATATGCTGAGAATATTATATTCCACGAAAATACACTAGAATCCCATCATTGTTTAAATTAACCATGCTGTCAGAGGAGGGCAGATTTAGTCAAGCTGTGGAACTCACAGAATGAAACTGAACGCACTGCATTTTTTCACAATGACCGTAGTCCGCCGCTTGTGCAAAACGGAGTGAAACTGACGAGCCTGTTCAGCACGGTAGTGGTTTCGCTGTGCTGCATAGCACGCTTTTCTGTACCTCTCTTCGTTTTAACTTTCTGAGCGTGTTTTTAATCCAAACATATCATATCTATATGTTTTTGGAATCAGGAACCGACAAGGAATAAGATGAAATTGTTTTTAAATCGATTTCGGAAATTTAATTTGATCATAATTTTTATATTTTTAATTTTTAGAGCTTGTCTTTAATCCAAATATAACATATCTATATGTTTTTGGAATTAGGAAATGATGTAGAATAAGATGAACGTAAATTTGGATCGTTTTACATAAACAAACAAAAATTATTACAATTTTCAGATTTTTAATGACCAAAGTCATTAATTAATTTTTAAGCCACCAAGCTGAAATGCAATACCGAAGTCCGGCCTTCGTCGAAGATTGCTTTACAAAAATTTCAATCAATTTAATTAAAAAATGAGGGTGTGACAGTGCCGCCTCAACTTTTACAAAAAGCCGGATATGACGTCATCAAAAGTATTTATCAAAAAAAAGAAAAAAACATCCGGGGATATCATTCCCATGAACTCTCATGTCAAATTTCATAAAGATCGGTCGAGTAGTTTGGTCTGAATCGCTCTACACACACACACGCACAGACAGACACACACACATACACCACGACCCTCGTCTCGATTCCCCCTCTATGTTAAAACATTTTAGTCAAAACTTGACTAAATGTAAAAAGGCCATGATTAGATCACGAATAAAATGGATTGTAGAAGAGGAAAAAATACGAAGTTTTTTTCTTAATTTAGAAAAGAGTAGAGGGAATTCGAAGGTTATGAGTGTTTTGACCACAGAAAACGGAAATGTACTAACAGACCAAAAACGCATTTTGAAAGCTCAGGGAGAGCATTTTTTTTAAATATTATAAGAAAAATGTTCCGAAAGAAGGTCTTATTGGAAGAGTTGATACGTTTATTGAGGGCCTAGGGAGATGAAGTACCTCAATTAAATGATGTAGAGAGAGATAGTTGTGAATGACTAATTACAGTAGAAGAAGCGGCTGGAGCCCTGATGACATTAAATAACGGCTCGGGATAAATTGAAATATGTTATTGTGAATTCGTATAATTAAGCATTTCAGAAAAGGAACCTATCATATTCTCAATCCGCAGGAGTAATAACCTTAATACACAAAGGAAAAGAACTCCCAAGAGAAAATTTGAATAACTGGAGGCCAATCACGTTAACAAATGCTGACTATAAAGTATTAGCTAAATGTTTAGCGTTAAGAATGCAAAGTGTAGTTGACAGCATTATACAGCCTGACCAGGTTGCTTTTTTTTAAAGGGGCGGGACATAGCGTCCCTACTGAGAATGGTTGATGATGTGGTATACAGTGCTCAACAAAATTATATACCTTGAGCCATGCTTGCTGTTAATTTTAAGAAAGCTTTTGATTCGATATTGCAAGAGTACATGACGTATGTTTTTCCCAAGTTTGGGTTTGGCAACGAATTTGTCAGATGGGAAGAGATACTTATGAAAGAACGCTGGAGCTGCATTGGATACGGTGGGTGGCTTAGCGAAGAAATTAGGATAGAAGGCGGGAGTAGACAGGGATGCTATTTTTCTCCTTATGCCTTCATACTCGGTATTGAATTATTAGCCAATAAAATGAGAGGGAAAAACGGAGTTCATGGTATACCAATCAACAAAAGTGAAGATATTAATGTCTTGTTGAAAGCAGCGCTATATGCGGATGACGTGACACTGTTTTTAGGAGACAGAGACGATATTAAACTTGCTTTGGATATTTTAGAACAGTTTGCAAGTATCTCCGGTCTTGAGATAAATACAAGAAAGACAGAAGCAATGTGGTTGGGATCGAGCATAGCGAGGGGTGAGTTATGCTTTGACTTGAATTGGAAAAATAAAATAAAGCTATTGGGTATATTTTTCTGTAATAGTGTACCCGCATCAAACCTCTCAGAAAACTGGGAAAGCCGTATTGAAAACATGAGCCGCGTCATAAGCACGTGGCATAGAAGGAATCTTGGATATTTAGGCAAAATTTGTATAAATAAATAGTTTTCTCGTTCCACAATTAGTTTACGTAATGAGAGTAATTAATTTACCAGAGAAGGTATTAAACAGAGTTGTACCACTTTTTGTGGAAAAGAAAAACTACCAACAAAAAAACATTTGAAAAAGTCAAAAGGTGTGTGTTAAAATCTGATTTTGAAAAAGGAGGGTTGTGTATGCCTGACATTAAAATTATGCAGCAATCGTTTCTGCTGGAATGGATAAGAAAGCTGCATACCGCTACTGTTACGAAAAAATGGTCATTCATCCCATTAGCGAAGTTTTCTCAACTGGGTAGAGACCTGACTTGTTTTCAAGCCAAAGTAATATGGAAGCAATTTAAAAAAGAACATGTTAATTTAGCCCCTTTTTGGGAGGAGGCCCTAAAAGTTTGGACAGAGAATAACACCCACACAGAAATAGAGAACCCACTGTTAGTAACAGTCTGGGATAATAAAAACATTATGTACCGAAATAATGTGTTATTTTTTAAGAAATGGATTAAATGTGGGATCGCATTAATTGCTGATATATGTGTTAACAAGAAATTCCTCCGAGGTAGGAAAAACACCCCCGTTGGTCAAAGGGAAATAACCATTCTCACTGCCACCAACTGAGAAGGTTATTTCCCTTTGACCATTAATATGTGCCTCTATAAGTCCTTGTAGAATCTTAATCCACCAATAACTCCCTAACCGTGTGTTTGACTGGTCCCAATTTTTGTAAGGACCGTCTCAAGAATGTATAGAACCTGTTCACCAAGTTTGGTGACGATCGGTCCGTTCATTCTTGAGATCTATATGCGAACACAAACACACACCCAAACAAACAAACAAACACATCGAGCGAATCCTATACACACCCCTATACCGGGGGTGTAATAACAGGCTGTTATCCCAAGAACAGATTAAAGTAAAAGTGGGTACTTATCCTTCGCTGATGTTAGAGTATAATGTGGTAAAGAGTGCTGTTACCTCGTTTATGAAAAGATATCCGGCGTATATGCTCATGCAATCCAATGAAAACAATGTTCTGCTTTTCGACCATAAAGAGTTATTTACAGCACGTTCTTATAGATTACATTTAATAAGTAAAACCGAACACAACCCTTGTTGTCTGAATTTCTGGATGCATAAGTTTAATATAAAAATAACTAAATGGCATTGGCTCATCGTAAGGAATGTATCTCAAGATTAAGAATCAAGACTGAGAGAATTGCACTGGAAGATACTGCATAGCATATATCCGACTAATATTTTGTTGTGTAAAAGGGGAATTAGAATGAATAACAAATGCTCATTCTGTCCAGATAAGATTGATTTTGTGGAACATTTATTTTTTGAATGTTCTGCTATACATCCAATTTGGGAAAGAATTGCCAATAAGGTATTTCAGCAGTATAATGTTAATATAAAAATTGATGTTCAAACAGCACTGTTAGGATACATGAAAACACCTGGTATGTCAGACAATTTAGTAAATTATATTAATTTATTATTGTGGCAAAAATGCGTTTGGGAAAATTCAGATACGGGAAACCAATAGAAATTGTGTGCATGTTTAATTCAGAGTTAGATTTGCGACACATATAGGTCATATAGATCGAGAATAACGGTAAACTGTAAAATAATATTTTAATAAAATTGTCCATTATTAGTATTTGTCCATGATAGAGGTGAAAAGGTTTAGGCAAAAGAAGTAAATTTAATGTTTGGTTTTTTTACCCGTTAATTAGGCTGTTGATTTAAAAAAGGTAAGAATTTGATTGATAAAGAAAAAAGACCTATGAAGAAGGATGCTCCCCGCCTGTAATTTTTTTTTTAAATAGCAAGGAAAAAAAGGCAAATAAGAAGGGTAGTAGCAACCTGCATGCAACTGAGGTAAAAAAAACAACAACAAAAAACAAAACAAAAACATACGTGCCAATTTTACATTGAGAAATTCAAGCCAATTTATGAGATTGAACACTCCTCTTCCTCGTATTGACCTGTTTAAGTCTAGTTTTGTTTATTCAGGAAGCAGCTTCTGGAACTCTCTTCCGACCTTCCTGGGGCAAACTATACCAGCACAAATGTTTTTTTTAAGATCAGATATTTGTCTTATGTAATGAAGTAACAAATATATATGTTATTTGTCAGTAAAGATACACCTTTTTTGAAAAACACATATTCCTCCCTTTTTTGGGGTACAAAATCCCCACTTTTACGTTATTGAATAGTGAGTCCCGTATAGCCTTACCGGATTAACAATCAATCAGATTAGTTATTGACTCACGTTTGAAAATCGTAGGTTAATGTTTTGGCAATCGTTGTACGTCTGACCGTGTGACCGTGTATCTCAAGCCAGTGTACACCGAATGTGAAGTAAATTGCTGTAGTAGTTTACGAGTTATTAGCATGTTTATCGGTGGAAATGTTTGTGTGGTCAACCTGTTTAAAGCCATATGTACTCGATGACTATACACGCTAATTGCTTTACCAACAGCTGGAGACATGCTAAATTAAGTTCCCTGCAAAAAATTGTGGTCTAGGACCCCTTCAATGTTGAGATATGTTAATTTTCATTTTGATCTGGATCGTCCTATTTATAGATTTGCCAACAGAGGTAGCGTTGACGCAAGGGAAATAACTCCGCGTCTTTGTTTACATCCAAAGTTTTTGAGACTCTAAAACAAGCTGTAATGCATGTATATGGTCCGCGCTTGGCGACATATCGTCATTACATGGTCTTATGGTGCGTTTGACATCGATTATGGGCAAACTACACTTTGTAAACACGGGAGCGCGTACATATGCCTTTAAGCTACACTCTGACTTTTTTTGGGAAAGCACTATCGTTATTCTTTAATTCTTATTTAATTTCAATAAGCATTACTACTTAAATTGACATCAACCTCCAGCTCTGGTGCCTTGGTGGCTATAGGAGCTCGAGCACAACAGCCAAACCTCCTTCGAGGCGGCCCCTTTTATTTATTTATCATTATGTTCTTTTTCTAAATCATCTGAAGTCGGTGTAACACCCGGGAACATGCCCCTACAATGGTTTAACCGTAAGGGCGCCGAACAACAATTATCTTCATCCTGGGTGGTAGCCACACTAACACGATGTTAGCCCTCTAGATTTTCATTTGTTCGTTTTTCTGAATGATTTTGCACAAAAAAACATCCTCAGATCATAGATAAGCTGAAATAGCAATTACAGGGAGTCTAGAGGGTGCAAGTTGGATGAGTGTGGCCAATGCTCAGTGTCAAACCTCATACTTTTGAGGCATTCTCCAAATTTGAAAAATATTCTTTAAGAAGCATAAACATAAAACCACCTGACCTACATACTTTTAACTTTGTGGAATTATCCTCCCATATCCCAGGCTGATTTACACCAAATATGGATTACATTGCTTTAAGGAGTTACATGATATGTATTTGCATTTTAATTGGTGGAATTGTTTTGGGATCACCCTGTAAATGACCTAGCGAAGTGGAATGTCATAAATAAATTTTACTATGCTTGTACCCGCCTTAATGTAAACACCTGAGACAGTTTTAGGAAGATATTTAAGTTATTAAAGTTATGTATTAAAACCCATTTACTTCGATGCACGGGCATCGATGGTTCGCTATAATCAAACAGAATGTGTATTCCAAGAGTTATCATCGGGTACAGCTATCTGAGTGTAGTTGATTTATTGATTGGTTATTCTTCATCCTGTTTTCAGGATGTTCCACCTGTCAAGGGATGACGACCAAGCAGTTACCAGGCCAGACCCTAGTTATCTCAGAGGAAGACCTGATGGAAGAGTTGGGTTCACAATTTTCCAAGAAGATAACGAAAAAACTGAAACGAAAAAAAGAGAAAAAGTTCCTCAAAAATCTCAATGCTCTAATGAATACAGGCGGGGGAATCTTGTGTCTTCATGTTGAAAACCTCCACATGCTTGGATCTTTTGAAGAAAGCGTGAACCTCGCGATGGCCAGTCTTATTTCAGACAACACCACGTTTCCTGAAAACTTCGAAAGACATCTTAAAGACGACAATCACGTCATTTTTCGGGTGAAGCAAAAAGAACGGCCGCTGAGTACAGTTTCCTTTCAGACAAAGATTTCCTACGACAAGGGTGTGGAGGATGCAACGCACGGTCAGATGAGACATCTTCTGATGCCCAAAGAACGCGAGGAGGACTCAAAACAACCCGCGCACACTAAACTTACCTACGAGTACAAGTTCAGAGAAGGCGAGGAGGTTAAGGTCAAGGTTACCAACGCAAAGGGCAACCCTGCGAAGGTGAAAGAAGTTGTGTACCAAGAAAGTAGAAATGCTCAGGCGAAGAAAATACCAAAGCCGCCTGTTGGCAGAACTGCCGCAGAGAAAGTTAAAACACTGACAGGACCTTTCTTTAACGAAGACAACAATCCTGGCACGTTTCTTCCGAAATACTTTGCAGCTTTTTCCAAGCAAGAGGCTGGGGGTTCTATTCTTCTCGGTGTTGAAGAAGAGAAAATGAAATTACCAAAATGGACAGAAGTGCCAGTTGCTGAGCGAGAGAACTTACTCACCTTCAAGAAGAATAGTCTGAAACTTTGGACATATACGAATGAGGACGCAGCCCTATATATGTTCGGCCAGGAATGCCCATTAGAGCAAATCGAAAAGAAAACTGGGGTATTTAATTGCCAGGGGGTTAAACTTAACCCTCAGGAACAAGATTGTCTTCGCGAGGACATCAGACAAAAAGCAAAGGATATGATGTACTGGCACTGCGGTCTTTTTGCAGAACAGAGTATCCCTGGGTCCCATTCTCCGTCATTCCAGCCGCCTGTCCAAGTCAAATTCCATCAGGTTGAGAATGATCCAGACTTGGTCGTACCCGAGATAATTGTTGAGGAGTACAAAGGGATGGCTTTCATCGGCACTGAGGGACCAGAGGCGTACTACATTCAAAATAACACCAGTAACGTAAAGCGGATGAAGATGGAAAAGTGGTTTGAACTCTACGAGGACCTGTTGTGGGATTCTTGCCACAAGCCCAAGGATGTCGAGTCATCCCATTGTGGCGAGTAATTTAGATATACTTCAGGCCTAAAGTCGAAGAGCTGATGGGCAACATTGATTCACTGAAAGAAAGTCATCAGGCGAAGCCGTTCGTTACTCCTTACCCCTACACCTTTGATTCGTCACTCGACATGATGACCAAAGAACTGATAGAGAGGAGAATCCATTTCTTCATAGAACTGGAACTTAGAGATGAGGAACGTCAGCTCCAGCTAAAAATAACTTTTAAGAACAGAGGTGTGAAAAACAAATTTGCCACAGAAGACACACGAAAAAGGAAAGATTCGATTGTCATGGACTTCATTATTGAACATCTTTTGTTAATAATACTTGGCAGTCTGTTGATTCCAAATATTTCCCTCTTCACCTGATTAAAATTATTTACAATGTCCGAAGGTCCAAGAAACTTCTGCAGGCCAAATAAGCTCCCGTGAAAGGGGACATAAAAACAACCAACGTATTTTGAATTACAAAATGAAACATAACCATCACTGACTGTTCACATCATAGCATAGTATAGATCATTTGGGGTACCTTGGTACCTCGTTTTGGCCATTTATTTTAGGCATTTTTCAATCAGTGTAATTTTTCCCTGTACAATGGTGCCCTGCACCGAGACCATAATGATTTTTTTTAACCAAAATATGTTTTTTGAAAGGCAAATTAATTAGGTGTTCATTGAAACTACTTAAACACAGTGTAAACGTGCCCCTTTGCAAGGCCTCGTGAGTTACTTGGTCACCAGGTAAAAGCACGTGTAAATCATGTTCGACCACACTGGTGACGGCATGCGGACTTCTATTATTCATGGAGTAAATAAACCAGAGCAGCTTAATCAACAGCTCAACTGTCTTTCTTCTGATGTAAATAACAGTCATCAGATGAGACGTGGGTTTCAGAAACTGCTGTCGTCACTGTCACTGTCACACCTACGTCGGAAATGTTAATGATAACGAGAGCAATGGTACTAATCTGGATGTCATCCTGAGAATAATAGACATCTTCCAGGGTACGAACACACATGCTATCTACTCATATCTCGTCCAAATAGAACACAATTCTGCCTTTTTCGAGGTGTTTCTTCAAGTTCCTGAGTAAATGAATGCGCTTTTCTACAACGTCTTTTACTTTTAAGCAAACCAAAGTCTTTCCTGTCAATCCATACCATTACCAAATCTCAATTTGTGCAAGGGTTTCCACCAAGCGTATTTTAATAGGATAAGATCGTGTTTTTCTCACAGTTGTTCCCATTGATCCGACAGCAGTAAATGTTCAATGTGAAAACATTGCATAATCTCCACTGCGCTGCATTTGATTAAACACAAGTCACTTGAATCAACTTAAAAAAGCGACGATGTCACGTTTGTCCGTAGAATCGTTGAGTGCGCGATTGAATAATCACCTGGATATAATACCCATTGTCTTACATGCCCGTTTGTCGACGTGTACCCGCGCATACCCTTACACTTCTAGTCACACTCTTTAACCTACATAAAGACATGCTGGCAAGGTTTTTTTTAACACAAGTCGCAATAACCAAAACGCATAGAACGATGTCACATGACTCTTTTCTTGCAACGATTTGAGCTGCGACTGAAAAAAGCAGGCATAAAAAATGACGTCATATCCGGCTTTAGTCATAGTTGAGGCGGCACTGGATCACGCCCTCATTTTTCATCCAAATTGATTCCAGCGTCGCGGACGACGCTGGTATCTGCGGTTGGGAAGACTTTTGAGGAATTTGCCTACAGGGCGCCGCCATGTTTTCTGTGCTCGACTGCGAGCAGACCACAGGCACATTACACCCAAAATTCTTGTAGGCATACACAGACGCAACATAGCATATACAGACAATAACACCCACAACACTTCAACTGCATATGAAAGGAATAAAAATAAATCCGCAAATCAGTCGCGCACAATACACCAGTTAGAAAAACAAGGAGTACCAAAGCGGCGTGCAGAAACTAAACTGACTCGGAGACTGAGAAGAAACATTAATTTTATCACACGATGTGGATAGCAAACATTAAAATAAAACAGATAAGTCAAGCAAAAAATAAACACAAATATCGAAAACACAATAAACAAAGGTAAAGAAAACAAAAAGAGATGCTTGCCGACAGTCACAGTGTGTGTGCGTGGTTTGCCGTGTGCGTCAGCGGGGTGTGTGTGTGTGTGTGTGTGTGTGTGTGTGTGTGCGTGCGCGTGCATGCGTGCGTAGGCTACGTTCTTGCGTGTGTGCGTTCGAATGAGAAAGAAGAGAGAGAGAGAGGATTGAACAATGAGGTCACGTTCTCTGTCACATGAATACATATACACACACTGAAGGCTACTTCGGACACGAACACTTGCCAACAACTGTGGTTGGACATGCTTTTGAAATGTAATATTTTTTCGACATGATTTCTGGACATACGAATGCCGCTGTGTTGCCTACTGATGTTGCGAATGATGAAGGTTTTGAGTTGACTGACCTTGAGGAGGGATTGCATCAGGCGTTTATCGTCTCAAATTATATCCTTGCTACTTTTCAGGAGTCAACTATTGCCATTCATGGTAACTTGGATAGTCAATGTTTTTATTTGTTTGATTCCCATCAAAGAAACAGAAATGGTAACCATTCTTCAAATGGCGCTGCAGTTCTGATGTCATCAAGTTAATTCCTTTGCAGAATTGATTGATTTTCTGAACAGCCATTATCAATGTGTTTATCAATTAACACCTGTTCATTTCTGTCCAACTGCAATGCAAACTCAATGTGGAGGAAACAAGGATTCATTACAAACAAGTCATCCCTGTACATCAACAGATTTATGTACCTCAATCAATACTGCTAGTATGAGTGACAGGAATCTAAAAGAAAAAACAACCAAACGCAAATGTACTACTACTTCTACGACTCGTTTGAATGTAAAACAGAAATGTAACACTATCTGTGACAATGACGGTTCTACGACTCGTTTGAAGGACAGTATAGATCGAACCTTAACCCACAACTACGACAATTTGTGTCAGACTTTTTTGAACAGGAAAATATGCCTCTGTTCAACAGTAACCAAAACATGGAAGATGTTTTTGAAACTTTACAGAAATGTAACACTAGCCTATCTGTGACAATGTTGCTTTTGAATTGAACCCACATTTGTTGAACAGGAGAGAATGTTCCTGTTCAACAGTGCCCAAAACACTGAATCTGACGTTTTTGAATCTTTTCTGTCATCTAACTGAATCTGACGTTTTTGAATCTTTTCTGTCATCTAACCCAATTGCTCATGACTTCATCGATCTTGAACATGCCTACTTTTCAAAGAAAGACAGACAAAAGCGAAATCTGCATGTTAGCCATCTGCCTGAAATGGTCAATGCACTTTTGTAAAATTGTCACAGCTGTTATGCACTTTTGTGAAATGGTCAGTGCTGTTGTGCACTTATGCAAAACTTGGTGCTGTGCTGTTAACATTTGAACAAAATGCATTTTGTTGAAATGTTTAGTGCAACTTGCTACTATATAATCGCTGTATGCGCTTTGTGGTAATAATGCACTGTTGTGAAAAGTTTGCGCTAAATGTTGGCACTATGCATCATTGTTGGAGCACCCTCCTGTAGATGCACCATGCTGAAAAATGTACTTATGAATCAAGCATTGACTGAAATAAACAATTTATATATCCAGCACAACATGCAAATCATTAACTTTTGACCCTAACCTTTAACACTTCCCAAAATAAATCTTTGGTGGACATTGCATCGACGCTGTTCATTTTGAATGAACATTTTTCTTGTTTACATTGTGGTCAAGCAATCTTTGACTCAGTCCGGACTTTGCGATTGCGTTATCGCTCGGAAGCTTAAAAATTAATAGATAAGTTTGCTCATTAAAGTTGTCATTAAAAACGAATTTTGAGTTACAGATTACAAAATTATAGCATTGTATTAATCATCTTCTCCTGGATAAAAAAAAAAAAGAAGATATGTTATGTTTACTTGACAAACGCGCTCAGAATTAAAGAAATAGGTTGAGTGTAATGTTCGCATACTTCGCGGAGACGAGCGTGACCCGTCTCGGTCTTCGGGTATGGTTAGCCGAGACAATCTGAATGTAGTCTCGCCGACGACTGGTTTTTGGAGTTGATCTTTTAGTTTGATGCCTACAAATTGATTAAATATGTTCATATCGCTTTACAGGACTTGGTGGGTTTTTTTTATTTGCAAAAGAGCAAAATTAATTTTTTTTAAAATCCATTATGGTCCAGAATATTGTTGATGCGAGGCATTTGACATGTTTCATGATATAATTGTACATCAACATATTAGCTCCCATACGGGACTGAAAACCAGACGACAATAGAACATCTACGATGAGCTTAGAAAGCGGAGCTGGCCAGAATCCCTCCCAAGTGGCCCCAGAAGCTTCATGACAGTCTGAAGGACCTGCAGCCGCAGGTGCAGATACTGGAGTGTCCATTTGATGAACGCCAAGAACAAGACGAATACGTCCACATTTTCACGAAGTCCTTTCTGAACAAGTTTGATACAAAGTCGGAAATCAAGTTGTAAAATGTAAAATTTGATCGAAAAAAGCGTTTATTGTTCTGCACATTCTTTTAGTGAAGTACAGTTGTGATTTGTTATCGTTTTGTTAATATTAGAACCGATATATTGTAAATATTGATTTTATGCTCTAATTCGGACTGGTTTTGTCAACTAAGCAGTTTGATAACCAGACGGGATTTCAATAGGTTGGAACAATTGAAATCAATATTTCTAGACCATGTAAAGTAGTATGACCTGCACAGAAAAGTGCTAAAACGTTATATATATGTTCAATGTTGAACGTATTGAACCGAATTATTTTAAGAATGGTCCAAGAAAACGAATTGTAATATTGATTGGAACATGAGCCTTTTTTGAATGCATTGGATAAAATTACTAAAGTTAAAATGATTGTATGTTAGAATATATAGTTCACTGAATGTTCGGAACATACGTTCGTTAGATCAAAGGCAATTATCGTTCAGTACATAAGTTCATGGTAGTATTGGTCAAATATTTTGGTGCTGTAAATATGTTGATAAGTGTTTGAAGGCAGCTTGAACTTCAAGGTGTTATTTTGCTTCATATTTACATTTATCAGAAGAACTGGTATTATTCTGGTTTAAGAAATGTATTGCAAAAACAGTTTATTTCTTTTTTGAAAAATGTGAAAATGTATAGCAGGGATGACCGTGTTTGAAGTTGTTCAGAGACAATGACATGTAATCGAAGTATAAAATGCTAAACTTGTAGGCGAGAAACAAAGCAACACTGGCTTTTTATACTAGCCGGTGAAGTTTTCTTTCTTCATCTTTTCCCCTCATAGGAGCAATAGAGATCGAATCTCAAATATCACTGACATTATGTGCTTGCTACATGAATAATATAAAGTAGTATGCAATAAAGGGGAGGTTCATAATTTGAGAAAGGAAACGTTGAATCAAGAATCTAAAACCCAGGTGCACATCTGCGGCTCCTAGGCTGAGTGCATGCACACTATCATGTTCCTGCCTCTTGCCATCTCCGACCACAGACAGACAGACGGACAGACAGACACACTTACATCCATTCTTATTATATATATTAGATACCCCTGTTTTCACGATTGATAAAAGTGATGTATCAGTTCTCAACTTGCCAGCATCAGTCCCTCTCCGCACCAAACTCTATGGGAGCAGACAAGACCTGGAAGCCACGACGTCATTCGTCTCGCAGACTAAACTGATGGTGTGACGGCGAACGCAAGAAGAAGAAGAAGTTCTCAACTTCTGTGAATTGTGTTTAAGTAGATCACAAGAGCGATTCAATAGGGTAGCAAACGGTCAATAGGTCAAAACTTTTGTATAATAATGATCGACAAACGATCCACTGTCAACATCACACACACACACACACACAAACACCCCCCCTCCCCCCCCCCACACACACACACGCAAACACACACTGATTTTTACTCCCCGTGCAATGACTTCATGTTCTACATTGAATTCAGTATTGTGCCTTATTACAACAGGTGTGCAATGAAGCATGTGGTACCATGTGCACCTAAGTAAACATCATCATTATTTGTAGTCCAGGCATCTTAGCCACTTTAGTGAAGGGAACGTTGAAGTGACAATGACTAGGTTTAAAATGTCCCTTATCAGAAAGTTCAACCTCAGTCCTTTGATGTTTATTAAACACATTTTCATATAAAGTTGGCGCTTCATATGGAAAAGTGGCTTTGAAATTGACCCTAATCCTTCTTTGGGCTCTGTAAATGTCGTTTGGGGCTATGGTTGTAAAACGGTATCTACTGGTCACCCCAATGTATAAACTGAAAACTCTTTCTGCACCAGAACACGCAGAAAGGATTGTATCTGCCTGATGTCTGATGCTTTTCAAAATCCCCAACCACTAACACCTTCAAAACGGACATTAACTGACACTGTTGTTTTTCCCTATATAATCCTTACTATTTTTCCGAGACGTCGTCCTGTTGTGTATTTAGCTTGCCACAACCTCATACATGGTCCTAAAAGTTAAAGTTGAAGAAAATACTAAAGATAAATGAACAAGCTGACGCAGTGTCATTCGCACCGTGAATCCCCCCATGGGAACAAACTAAAGTCTGGTTCCAAATAGGCTCAATTTCCTTCTATTTCTTTGTATTTCTGCCTCGTAGGGGTAGGGGTGTTCAAACCAAAGGCACCTTTAAACCAAAATTCAAATCACACATCTTACAATACTAAGACACTCAGCAGTGAAAGGGTGTCTGCTGGTAAAATATTCCAAACAATCCTAAAAGTACTTCACTACTAAACGTGCTTTTAAAAAGAGCCGTTATTTTTCCCTCTATAATCAGTATTGTGTTTTCTGCGAACATGTAGTCTATTTAGATGGTTGTCATGTGCACATGAGTTGCTAAAGCGTTTTCAGTTGGGCATATGTCGAATAGCAAAGAATTAGCCCTTTGAAAACCATCAGAACTGTCACACAAAAATAACATTTACCTATCTCACCAACTGACCAAACATAGGGCTTTTCCTTATGTATTATGTATTGTCGTGTTTCTTGTAGCATACTTGTGAAAACAGCCACCACTGTTGTAAATGATACTTTAAAGAGCATTATTTCATTTTTACAGTTGAAGGACAACCTGGACTGCCGTATATTACAGCTGTTTTACAATCAGCCAAAATTTTCTTAACAAACGTATGTTAAGAACAACTCCCATAGTGAAATTGAAGGAAAACAAAGTGAAAATCCCCCTGCCATAGAGGAGCTAAAGAATCAACAATAAACGACTGCATGGATAGCTTGATGCACGAATGCATTGCGGACATGTTTGTCTCCAACCAAGAGAAAGTTCCAAAAAATCCCTTTTGTGCTTCTTATTATACAGTGACGTCAAAGACAGCCTTTTCTGCTGTTCATACATTCAGGGGTTATGGTTACACTAAACGACGTAGTTGTAGCCATACTGCCATCCAGATTTATTTTTTCCTTGCGAGCAGTCACAGGGTGTTTGTGCTGTCTGCCAACCGTTAGATGACCCCGCCCAAGTCTGTTAAGGGACCGTTTGACCGTTATAGAACGCGTCTTTTTGATTTTTTGGCACAGTTGGAAACGGTTGATTTTTATCCCTACCATTGTTTCCAAACATTATATAGGAATGTTTTGTGAACAACGGATAATAGCCGCTACTCGCATGTGTAGCAAAAGTGAGCGGACATACTCACCCTGGTCGTCCAGCCGTTGTCCGTTGCCCGTCTTTATCTGTCTGTACTGAACATTACCTTTGGATTTTTCTCGAACGCTATGAAGTGAAGAAACACCAAATGTTGCAAAATGTTGTATGACCCCAAGAGCTCAAAAAAGATACTTGAGAACCTTGACCTTACCTTAAGGTCAAGGTCACAGGGAGAATGAATGTGGTCTAAAAACTGCAAAATTTCACATTGTGCCAGTTTTCTGGAAAACAAATTAAAAACAGCGGGCTTAGTTTTGTATGGTATACAAGAAAAAGAAAGCCTTATCTTCTGATACCATTTTGGTTGACCTCGCTTCAATGTCAAGGTCACAGGAGTCCTTCAAAGTTGAATTGTATACATGTTTTGAAGTGACCTTGACCCTGAACTATGAAAAAAATCTTTCAAACTTCATAATTGTGTGGGGCACATGTTATATACTGATATTAAGCCACATTTAGTCACATATCATCAAGGTCAAGGTCACTTTGCCCCTTATGAAATGTGACTGAAACGGGCAATTGAATCACTAAAAGTGACAATGTCTCTTTGTAGAAAGTGCCAATAAGTATGTTTATGCTTCCTATGTCTTGAATTGATAGCCTTGTGATGTGTGACCTTTGATGATCTTGACCTTGGCCAAAGGTCATGTGTAATTTGGTAGGAAAAATCTGTAAACCAGTTCTAATAGTGTACAATGTCCTTGCCAGCTTCAGTTGTTAGACCTTCACCTTCAAGGTCACCTGAAGGTCAAGGTCACTTTAAGACAAAGGTCAAGCATGAGAGTCGCATGGGCTTTGCTTTGTTAAGATTTTTTACCAAGACACATGGATTTCTTTACCCGGCTTGGTCACATTTTTCATAGGGGTCAATGTGACCTTGACCCTAACGATATGTGACCAGATGTGGCTCACTATGAAATTCTAACAAACGCCCCACTCAGTGTTTAAGTTTGTAAGAGATATCGTCCATAGTAAAGTTAAAGGGGCAAGCTCACATCAAAATATGTCTACAATTCAACTTTGAAGGGCTCCTCTGACCTTGACATTGAAGCGAGGTCAACCAAAATGGTATCAGAAGATAAGGCTTTCTTTTTCTTGTATACCATACAAAACTAAGCCCGCTGTTTTTAATTTGTTTTCCAGAAAACTGGCACAATGTGAAATTTTGCAGTTTTTAGACCACATTCATTCTCCCTGTGACCTTGACCTTAAGGTAAGGTCAAGGTTCTCAAGTATCTTTTTTGAGCTCTTGGGGTCATACAACATTTTGCAACATTTGGTGTTTCTTCACTTCATAGCGTTCGAGAAAAATCCAAAGGTAATGATTTGTACAGACAGATGAAGACGGGCAACGGACAACGGCTGTACGACCAGGGTGAGTATGTACGCTCACTTTTGCTACACATGCGAGTAGCGGCTATTATCCGTTGTTCACAAAACATTCCTATATAATGTTTGGAAACAATGGTAGGAATAAAAATCAACCGTTTCCAAATGTGCTAAAAAAATCAAAAAGACGCGTTCTATAACGGTCAAACGGTCCCTTAACAGACTTGGGCGGGGTCGTCTGACGGTTGGCAGACAGCACAAACACCCTGTGACTGCTCGCAAGGAAAAAATAAATCTGGATGGCAGTATGGCTACAACTACGTCGTTTAGTGTAACCATAACCCCTGAATGTATGAACAGCAGAAAAGGCTGTCTTTGACGTCACTGTATAATAAGAAGCACAAAAGGGATTTTTTGGAACTTTCTCTTGGTTGGAGACAAACATGTCCGCAATGCATTCGTGCATCAAGCTATCCATGCAGTCGTTTATTGTTGATTCTTTAGCTCCTCTATGGCAGGGGGGTTTTCACTTTGTTTTCCTTCAATTTCACTATGGGAGTTGTTCTTAACATACGTTTGTTAAGAAAATGTTGGCTGATTGTAAAACAGCTGTAATATACGGCAGTCCAGGTTGTCCTTCAACTGTAAAAATGAAATAATGCTCTTTAAAGTATCATTTACAACAGTGGTGGCTGTTTTCACAAGTATGCTACAAAAAACACGACAATACATAATACATAAGGAAAAGCCCTATGTTTGGTCAGTTGGTGAGATAGGTAAATGTTATTTTTGTGTGACAGTTCTGATGGTTTTCAAAGGGCTAATTCTTTGCTTTTCGACATATGCCCAACTGAAAACGCTTTAGCAACTCATGTGCACATGACAACCATCTAAATAGACTACATGTTCGCAGAAAACACAATACTGATTATAGAGGGAAAAATAACGGCTCTTTTTAAAAGCACGTTTAGTAGTGAAGTACTTTTAGGATTGTTTGGAATTTTTTACCAGCAGACACCCTTTCACTGCTGAGTGTCTTAGTATTGTAAGATGTGTGATTTGAATTTTGGTTTAAAGGTGCCTTTGGTTTGAACACCCCTACCCCTACGAGGCAGAAATACAAAGAAATAGAAGGAAATTGAGCCTATTTGGAACCAGACTTTAGTATGTTCCCATGGGGGGATTCACGGTGCGAATGACACTGCGTCAGCTTGTTCATTTATCTTTAGTATTTTCTTCAACTTTAACTTTTAGGACCATGTATGAGGTTGTGGCAAGCTAAATACACAACAGGACGACGTCTCGGAAAAATAGTAAGGATTATATAGGGAAAAACAACAGTGTCAGTTAATGTCCGTTTTGAAGGTGTTAGTGGTTGGGGATTTTGAAAAGCATCAGACATCAGGCAGATACAATCCTTTCTGCGTGTTCTGGTGCAGAAAGAGTTTTCAGTTTATACATTGGGGTGACCAGTAGATACCGTTTTACAACCATAGCCCCAAACGACATTTACAGAGCCCAAAGAAGGATTAGGGTCAATTTCAAAGCCACTTTTCCATATGAAGCGCCAACTTTATATGAAAATGTGTTTAATAAACATCAAAGGACTGAGGTTGAACTTTCTGATAAGGGACATTTTAAACCTAGTCATTGTCACTTCAACGTTGTTCTCTAATATGCTTGGACTATTGAGTAGAATTCAGTGATAAATGTGGATTAGCTGGGAATAACACACACAAAAAAGACTTGTTATGACTCAATCAGTGAATGATTGCTTTTTCGCGCGTTTAAAGTCAGAGCTGTAGGCAGCAGTGAAAAGCAACGTGTTTGTGATTCTTGAGTGTGAGTGTGTGTGTGTGTGTGTGTGTGTGTGTGTGCGTGTGTGTGTGTGTGCGTGCGTGAGTGTGCGTGTGTGTGTATATGTGTGTGTGCGTGTGTGTGTGCGTGTGTGTGTGTGTGTGTGTGTGTGTGTATGTGTGTGTGTGTGCGTGCGTGTGTATTTCTGTGTGTGAGTGTGTGTATATATGTGTGTGTATGTGTGTGTGTGTGTGTGTGTGTGTGTGTGTGTGTGTGTGTGTGGGCGTGTGTATGTGTCTGTGTCTGTGTGAGTGCGCTCGCTTGGAGCCGAAACCCCCTTTATAATCAAAGGCGAAAACTAGCATGTAACTGAATTATGCATAACGAACACCACTCAATTCGGAGATTGGTCATGTGTGTCGAACCTGGAGGGCCAGTCATGGCTCAGTGAAGCAGGCTTTGTGAAGAGAAACATAAATAATTGCTAGACGGGACGTTACGTTCTCCGTACCCAAGCCACGGTATTTTTCGTGCGCTGATTACTAGTTGCTTCTCTGATTAGAATTCTATTAATCAAAGAGTTCGTGGAGTACGACCGAACAAAAAAAACCACAAAAACACACGCAATAAAACAGTTAAACTGGGCCACATCAATCTTTACAGGTCTATTGATCTGGAAAAAACCCACCCGTCACTATACTTAAAGCTATGGAATTCACAGCGTCAATCTCTTTCGGTCTATCTTGTATTATGTCCCTCTCTCTCAGCATCATTCCCACAGCTAAAATTAAAGGGTTTAACGTTCTGCGAGGTTGAGGAGTCCTGGCTGACCCGTAAATTGAAAAAGAAAATAATAATGTCAGGGAGATTTGATTTTGATTCGATACAAAAGGAAAAAAAAGAAAAATCAAAACTTGACTAAATATAAAAAGGTAAAGAAAAACCTTATATAACGTTTTGAAGTGGTCTTACGGGTAGGTAGTCAGGGAGAACTCAGCCATATAAAATATAAGGACAGAAAAGTCGAAAAACAAACCAAACCAAAACAAAACAAACGACAGATTTCGTTTAATTATAAACACAATATAAAAGCCCAGCATAACGATTCTGTGTATTACTGTTTAAGACATAGAATAATGATTATAAAAGAATACGACAAAATCATTTTTGAGTCTACTATTTTTAAATAGAGAAAATGCAGTCTCTAACAAAAAACAACAAAAATAAAGAGAAAAAACACTAGACCGAGTAAGAACACACATACAATCAAACACATACACACACACACAGACATACAAACAAACACACACACACGCACACACTCACAAAAACACGCACGCGCATACACTCGCTGACACTTTTTCAATGTCTTTTACTAGTATTTCGCGAAAGATTAATCAAATTTTCTCTTTAAGTCTGTACGAGAATAAAAAAAATCTCACAAGCTAAACAACGCTACGAAAAAAGGTATTCAGCAATAACACACAAACTGTTTGGATACACTATTCAGAATACAGGATACAGAATACAGAATCTTTAATTAATTGCCCAAGGTTGGGAATTTGTGTTGACATTGCCATTCACCTATACATAGTAGTACTTCTTGAAGCTAGCTTAATTATTGTAAGAGTCTGTCCTGAGTATGCACTCAAGGAACATGTTCTAATTGAAAAGGCCTCTGCGGCCTTTCGATTTCGATTTCAAAAGCAGACAATGTACGCACTGGTCTGGGTGGCCGAGTGGTAACGCACTTGCGCTCGGAATCGAGAGGTTGCGTGTTCGACCCTGGGTCGGGCCGCTATTTTCTCCCCCCTTTCCTAACCTAGATGGTGGGTTCAAGTGCTAGTCTTTCGGATGAGACGAAAAACCGAGGTCCCTTCGTGTACACTATATTGGGGTGTGCACGTTAAAGATCCCACGATTGACAAAAGGGTCTTTCCTGGCAAAATTGTATAGGCATAGATAAAAATGTCCATCAAATACCCGTGGGACTTGGAATAAAGTAAAACAATTCCATCTCACACGGCATTAAGTCTCAGAAAACATGAATACACGCATGCAGGAAAAAAAAAATATGGGTAGCGCCGTATGTATGGCAGCTCGCTTTCCCCGGGGAGAAAGCAGCCCGAATTTCCATGAGGGTAACCTCACTGGACTGTAAATCTTATCCAATCCAATCCAATCCAATCCTAAGGAACACGATGCGGTCAATGTGCATCCAAAATAGGCCAAAGGAATGATTATCAAACACCGATTGAATCCACGGTTCGACTTTGCTTTATTTTGTTACACGGTATTTTTTCTGTATACTAAGTGTGTTAAAACAAGTGTAAATATTATCAGAGAAACTACCTGACAGACTTGATGATACGGAATGTTTACTATGATGAACTGTCAAGAATCATATTAAGGAGGTTTGATAATTGAACGGGAAATCTGACCAATCATAAACAAGGTATGAAACTTGAGGATGGGGTATCAGATTTGTGCACCACTGAATAATTTTGAATAAAAGAAAAAAGAAAAAAAAGGTTGATTTGCGAGGTTTGAGATCAGTTCTTTATTACTGCTGTCGATCTGTTTAAATTTGAGACACGTCAATTGGGCAAAGATCTATTGTAATTCTACTTCCTGTTCTCGGGTAAGACTCCAGCATGCGGGAATGTCGACAGTTTGTTGCTTTGCACAATGTAATCTCCCTGGAGCTAAAACCTAAGACAAAAGGTGGTACAGCTTGCCCAGGTTTGGATACGACTCTAGGTGTGTGTGTGTGTGCGTGTGTGTGCGTGTGTGTGTGTGGGTGTGTGTTTGTGTGTGTATGTGTGAGTGTGTGTTTGTGTGTGTTTGTGTGTGTTTGTGTGTCTGTGTGTGTGTGTGTGTTTGTGTGTGTGTGTTCGTGTGTGTGTTTGTTTGTGTGTGTGTTTGTATGTGTGTGTGTGTGTTTGTGTGTGTGTGTTTGTGTGTGTGTATGTTTGTATGTGTGTGTGTTTGTGTGTGTGTGCGTGTGTGTGTGTGTGTGTGTCTGTCTGTCTGTCTGCCTGCCTATCTTCTGTGTGCGTGCGTGTGTGTGTGTGTGTGTGTTTCTGTCTGTCTGTCTATCTGTGTGTGTGTGTGTGGGGGGGGGGGGGCAAAAACAAAATGTTACAAGCATATATTTTGACATACAAGAAGGGAACACATTCTTCATGAAAGCCGGTTCCAAGAAATGAGTGAAGTGGTAGTCGGAAAACGGGTGTCGCTAGTAAAACATATTTGTACAAAATACATGTTAGTCGTAGGTTTGTTGAACTGGCTCTTAGCTGCGTGAACCGTTTCCGAATATAAATAACGTCTCTCAAGTTCAGGAATGAATATTGTACACCGGAAACCTTTAGTGCACTATAACATTCAAAACAAAACATGTCTATATACATAATTCGATTCAGGAAAAAAAGTTATAACAAACAAACAAACAAACAAACACACAAACAAACAATCATACAAAAACATACAAACAAACAAACAAACAATACAAAACAAACCAACGCGGTAATTTTTTAATCTATTATTTCATTTATTGTTCAACTAACAGTGTTAGTGAACGCTCCGTGCAGTATACAAGATGTGTTTTGAGTAATTACAACTTAAATGTGAATTATTCTAAGTTATGAATTTAACCCTTTCAGACTCGATGATCAGCATTGCATGTCCCACGTCATGACTGCCATGTCAAATTCCCATTGTTTAGGGCACGTAATTATAACGATGTTGTCGTGGAATTTTGGCGTAACTCTATTTTTGGCGATTTTTATGTTTTTGCGCAACAACAAATCATACTACATGAGATATATTCTCTTAAA
Organism: Littorina saxatilis; assembly: GCF_037325665.1. Taxonomy (NCBI): domain Eukaryota; kingdom Metazoa; phylum Mollusca; class Gastropoda; order Littorinimorpha; family Littorinidae; genus Littorina; species Littorina saxatilis. The sequence goes on from NW_027128813.1 coordinate 93,942, forward strand.
TACGATGGACAATACATGATTTAACATTCTTTTATCTTTCTATCCATACAAGGAACGAATATAAACACTATTTCATCATAAAAATAATAGTTTTTGGCTCACGTAAGTGTAGCCTATGCGATGCTAACTTTTGTCTGTCTGTGCGTGTGTATGTGTGTATGTATGTGTGTGATAGAAACTTTAACATTTGACTGAACACCGAAATACTAATTTTACCTGGTTATTATCCAAGCAACAGCTTCAAAGTATTGAAGCAATGATCAACATTTCGTCGGCACGTATGTAGTTAAAGTGTGTATCCAAAGAAAACGGCGCAATCGGCGCAAAATTAATTCTTTAAAAATTGCTCGCTCTTTACGTAGGGCACCTGGGATGTTCCCGTTTGGTGAGCGTTCAAATGGAAGGGTGTTTGTACTGTGTGTAAAAGCCTGACAGTATCTGTGATGGTTTACGGGAGGCTTACTGTGCCTTTAAATCTATCAATCTTGTTTAAACCCTATCAATTGGCAACATTGGTCAGTTTGAAGGTCCAGGCCCAGAGACAGGGGATGGTAGCCACGTCAATGGCGGGAACCGTGATACTCATGCCCCGGGTTCCAGTCCCGGTGAAGGCAAAGGAGCCCGAGTAGCCCAGCAAGGTGACCGCCGTGTCGGAGCCCGGGGAGGGAGCCCCGAGGGTCAGGGTTCCGCTGGCTGGCCACTTGAGCACAATGGCGTACACGTCTTTGCTGCCACTCGTGTTCTTCATCGTGTACCTGGCAGGGGGGATGTATCAGAGAGGTCAGGTTCACGTTTACTTTGATTGTCACATTCGTGTATATGCACAGTCGAAAATGTCAATGATGATTCCCCATTGGACCAACCAAAGGTGGTCTTCGACCATCCTACCCCTACCCAACACACACACACACACACACACACACACACACACACACACACACACACACACACACACACACACACATACACACACACACTAACTGCCCCCCCCTCACTCACCAGACATCAGGGTTAAGAGTGTCGTTCTGGTATGTCCAGGGGTGGCTGGAGTAGATGGCC
>NW_027128813.1:100000-102323 GCF_037325665.1 Littorina saxatilis
GAGTACGAGAAGCACGAGGCTTCCAGCCGAAGACATGGAAAGCATGGTGTTTCTGTAGCCCTTGCCAAAGACAAAGCTAAAAGGGAGACTAGTTCTGATCTGATTTTGCACGATCAGAAACTGTTGACTGCCCGAAAGAAAAAAGGACAAGTTTTGTTAAAGACACATTAATTCCTTCCTTGAAAACTGTCGGGCTAACTATCGGGCGTTAACATATGGAGTAATTAAGACACCCCCTCGACTTGGACACAAGTCCAAAATTTTTCACGACAAGAAATGTTCCTTTAAAATGTCAAAATGCCCTGGACGCTTTGAAATGTTTTAAAATCTTCATGTGTGTAGTTTACGATAGGTAAAGTGCATTGATGAAAAAAGAAAAAAGAAACGTGTTTTTGTCGACTTTTCTTCAATGCAATTACTTGTCTGGTTCCTAATATCCACTTTCTTGAATTCTTTGTTCGTTGTAGCAATAGTACTCTACGACAGATTTGTTTATAAACATTATTGCAAGCATGAGGTCGGAAATTATTTTAAACGTGTGTATTACGTTTCGACAATTTGTTAGTGAAAACTTTACTAATTGGTCAGTCAGAAGTTACTGCGAAGTCGAAAAATACTGATCGTCAAGTTGAGTACATCATGAACTTTATGATCTACGCTGCTTCAAGGACGCTTCTTTATCGGTCCAGGATGTACTCCGTTGATATGCCTAGTTCTATTGTTTACAAAAAAGAAAGAAAAACAAAACTTGACTAAATATAAAAACTAAGAAAATATGTCCATGGAACGATGATGAAGATCAGAAGCTATTTGTTCGGGACTTTTTTTTCTCCGCAAATCAACCAAACGTTTCTCATATTCTCACAGTTTAAAGTTGTAGCAATTCACACCACGCGGTTCAAACAGCAAGTGGTTATGTTTGCGTTATATCGGCATATTAATCTTTGTGGTGGAGAATGCGGCCCACATTATCTTCATGTAGAGTACACAGTATCAGCTCAGTTTGTGATTGTGTTCCGTACTACACGTACTAGTATTCGCAACATCGAGCTTAGGACGCTGCACCAGTCAAAGGGGTGTCCACATTTAACGCTGCTATGTTCTGTTATTTTCCTCTTTTTTTCTCATATTTTGAAGTCAGGCGCATCATACAAGAGACCAATTAAAAACCAGAATCCTAATCTTAATTGGGAGAAGTCGACCTCGCGAAGTCTACTTCATGAAGCTCGCTGCACGAAGCTTTGGCACTTAATTTTCGGTAAATAGACGGGGTGTTGCAGGTAGCTCTGTTTCCTCCTTGGGGATGAAGCTACCAGGGGAAGGGATTGTGTTGGAGGTGCGGGTAGAGGGGTAGCCCTTCCGGTGCTCCCCCTTGGACCTCCCTAGTCTAGGACCCTGGGTCTTCGCGAGGTGGCCATTGTGGCGTAATCCCTCCGGACTAGCATAACGTTTCCCTATCCAAAGACCGACCGTGCGTGGTCTATGACCACATCCTCTACGAGGTGAAACTATCAACTAGGCAGCGCAAGCCCCAAGGCGAAACACGGCGGATCTAGAGGAGAGAACCTCGATAAAAAAAAACCTGAGCTGCCATGAAGACGGAGCATGTTGGCTGAGGACAGCGGGCAGACCTTCTGTGCCGACACCCATCTACAGGAGAAAACCAGGCATGCACGCATCAAACCCAACATGGCCATACAAACGGAAAAAAACCGGTAAATAGACTTCACAAAGTCAACTTTGTGCGTAATTAAAAGGATGGCCTCAAGATTTGCATTTTTTTAGGATTGGAAAAGATAGGACAGAGAGTAAAATCAAAAAGCATGTAATCTCACCGTCTGCTGGCACGATTCAATCCTGCTATGAAGATCGGCGCTTGATGCTGTGCCTGCTAATAACGTGTGAAATTAAAGACACTGTCCTTCTCGCATAAAGAATTCAATTCTCAATCTCAGATTAGGTTCAGCTTCTGACACCGTCTCACGTCATGACAAAGAATGTTTTGGGCTTCTAACTCTATCATCCAGCAATCATGCTTTGGGTGGGAGTGGGGGAGGGGGTATCCGTTGCAGCTTCTTCTTCTTCTTCTTCTTCTGCGTTCGTGGGCTGAAACTGCCACGTACACTCGTGGTTGTTTTTTTGCACGAGTTGAATTTTACGTGTATGACCGTTTTTTACCCCGCCATTTAGGCAGCCATACGCCGTTTTCGGAGGAAGCATGCTGGGTATTTTCGTGTTTCTATAACCCACCGAACTCTGACATGGATTACAGGATCTTTTTCGTGCGCACTTGGTCTTGTGCTTGCCAACTGGATACAAATCC
>NW_027128814.1:0-9746 GCF_037325665.1 Littorina saxatilis
AAAAAAAAAAAAGAAAGAAAGACAGACCGAAAGAAAGAAAGAAAGAAAAAATACCCACTGTAATTCAGCGCCTGTACTCTCACTGACTTCACACGTTATTCGTGTCAAAGCCGGGTTTTCCAACCGCCCCAAAATGGAATAGATCAGACCATACGGAAGGAAAGAAATAAATCAAGAATAGAGCTACGCACACGCTACCCCCTCACCCCTTACCCCCACCACCCTCTTCCCCCCCCCCCCTCTACTCTTTACCTCAACTTGCATTGTGAGGGCATTTTCATGCGGATCTGTATTATACACACACACATACATACACACACACACACACACACACACACACACACACACACACACACACACACACACACACAAACACACACACACACACACACACACACACACACACACACACACACGGAACATATTATTATGTTCTCTTTCGAACATATTATTATGTTGTTTTAGGGTCGTGATAAACAAGCGATTTACCCAGAACAGATTATATTAGATTATACTACAAATCAAGTTATAAAGAGAATAATCTATGTTTCCAGTATAAATAATCAGGTTAATCAGGCCATTCGCCCAGTATAGATAATGGTCCAGCACCCAGTAGAAACGAAGAAGGCAACATTCAGATTATTCACACGGTTTAAATGACAAATAAAACGGCATTGTTACCTATTGAAGAAGGCATTCACCCACCATAAATTACAAACAGTTTTTTCAACCAGTATGAATGATACAGAAAAAGTCGATTCACCAAGTGTTACTGACTGACATTGAAGGTAGTGTACTCAAACAGAAACCAGTACGTGACTAGATAAATGAATATATCCATCTAGTATAAAAGAAAACGAATAAAGTTCAATCAGCCTACATACTTCGTTTAAAAAAAAAATCTACTGAATTTACTGCTGCATGCTTTCTATAAGCTGTTCAAACGTGCACCTGGCATCTACATTCATTATTTATCATTACGATGCGCAATGTAACTAACAGCATCTTCAACACAGTGACAATAACTCTAACTCTAACTCTTCTAACTCATCAGTCAGCGATAATCCCTTCAAACAAACGAACGAGTCATACTCAGATTGTGTGTAGGCTCAAAACGGAAGAGATGCGACACAGTCACCAATTTTGACACTCGTAAAGGGTGGGCGCGTAACTCCTGTAGAAGAAATGACTCACGACAACGATGCTCTCCCCTGGGTCAGGTTCGGAGCGTGAGAAAGAATGGGTAGCCGAGGAAAGCTAAAATTAATCTTTATGGCATGAACTGTCAAATGAGGTATCTTTAACATGTGATTTATTTCGGTCGTAAAACAAACACAGGGACATCAAATACAAACAGTGCAGCGGATGACTTCGACATTTTTTGTTAAGCAACGTGCATCGCCGGTTAGCCTAACAGATGCAAGCCTATGAAAACAAAAGATTTTAAGGAAAGTAAGTTCAAAAGTAAGTGTCTTCTCTCTCGGTTTATTTCCCTGTTTGGCAGATATGTGCGTTTGATGGCGTGAGTCCGCATGTGTGTGTGTGTGTGGGGGGTCACTAATGTGTGCGTGCGTGCGTGTGTGTGTGTGTGTGTGTGTGTGCGCGCGTGTGTGTGTGTGTGTGTGTGTGTGTGTGTGTGTGTGTGTGAGAGAGAAAGAGTGTGTACGTGTGTGTGTGTGTGTGTGTTTGTGTGTGTGTTTGTGTGTGTGTGTGTGCGGTGTGTGTGCGTGTGTGTGTGTCAGTGTGTGTGTGTGTCAGTGTGTGTGTGTAAATGCTTAGCTGTCTGAGTGAGATTGGTGGACCATGCTAGAACGTGGTGCCAGACCTGTGCCATGGAGAGGATGGTGGTGCCAGACCTGTGCCAGAGAGAGGATGGTGGTGCCAGACCGGCGTTAGAGAGAAGATGATGGTGCCAGACCGGTGTTAGACTGAGAGAAGATGATGGTGCAAAACCTGTGCCAGAGAGAGGATGATGGTGCCAGACCGGTGTTAGAGAGAAGATGATGGTGCAAGACCTGTGCCAGAGAGAGGATGATGGTGCAAGACTGGTGTTAGAGAGAAGATGATGGTGCAAGACCTGAGCCAGAGAGAGGATTATGGTGCAAGACCTGAGCCAGAGAGAGGATGATGGTGCAAGACCGGTGTTAGAGAGAAGATGATGGTGCAAGACCTGTGCCAGAGAGAGGATGATGGTGCAAGACCGGTGTTAGAGAGAAGATGATGGTGCAAAACCTGTGCCACGGAGAGGATGGTGGTGCCAGACCTGTGCCAGAGAGAGGATGATGGTGCAAGACCGATGTTAGAGAGAAGATGATGGTGCAAGACCTGTGTCAGAGAGAGGATGATGGTGCAAGACCGATGTTAGAGAGAAAATGATGGTGCCAGACCTGTGCCAGAGAGAGGATGATGGTGCAAGACCGATGTTAGAGAGAAGATGATGGTGCCAGACTGGTGTTAGAGAGAAGATGATGGTGCCAGACTGGTGTTAGAGAGAAGATGATGGTGCCAGACAGGTGTTAGAGAGAAGATGATGGTGCTAGACCGGTGTTAGAGAGAATGAGAATGGCATGTCTGAACAGATGTCAACGTGAGAACGATGATTGCAGACCAATGCAAGATCGGTGCCAGAGTGAGAGACTGAGAGTAGTAGTTCCAGACCGGTGCCAGAGTCAGAGACTGAGCGTAGTGATACAAGACCGGTGCCAGAGTGAGAGACTGAGAGTAGTGATACCAGATCGGTGCCAGAGTCAGAGACTGAGAGTAGTGATACCAGACCGGTGCCAGAGTCAGAGACTGAGAGTAGTGATACCAGACCGGTGCCAGAGTCAGAGACTGAGCGTAGTGATACAAGACCGGTGCCAGAGTGAGAGACTGAGAGTAGTGATACCAGATCGGTGCCAGAGTCATAGACTGAGAGCAGTGATACCAGACCGGTGCCAGAGTGAGAGACTGAGAGTAGTGATACCAGATCGGTGCCAGAGTCAGAGACTGAGAGTAGTGATACCAGACAGGTGCCAGAGTCAGAGACTGAGAGTAGTGATACCAGACCGGTGCCAGAGTCAGAGACTGAGCGTAGTGGTACCAGACCGGTGCCAGAGTCAGAGACTGAGAGTAGTGGTACCAGACCGGTGCCAGAGTCAGAGACTGAGAGTAGTGATACCAGACCGGTGCCAGAGTCAGAGACTGAGAGTAGTGATACCAGACCGGTGCCAGAGTCAGAGACTGAGAGTAGTGATACCAGACCGGTGCCAGAGTGAGATACTGAGAGTAGTGGTACCAGACAGGTGCCAGAGTCAGAGACTGAGAGTAGTGATACCAGACAGGTGCCAGAGTCAGAGACTGAGAGTAGTGATACCAGACCGGTGCCAGAGTCAGAGACTGAGAGTAGTGATACCAGACCGGTGCCAGAGTCAGAGACTGAGAGTAGTAATACCAGACCGGTGCCAGAGTCAGAGACTGAGAGTAGTGATACCAGACCGGTGCCAGAGTCAGAGACTGAGAGTAGTGGTACCAGACCGGTGCCAGAGTCAGAGACTGAGAGTAGTGATACCAGACAGGTGCCAGAGTGAGAGACTGAGAGTAGTGGTACCTGACCGGTGCCAGAGTCAGAGACTGAGAGTAGTGGTACCTGACCGGTGCCAGAGTCAGAGACTGAGAGTAGTGATACCAGACAGGTGCCAGAGTCAGAGACTGAGAGTAGTGGTACCAGACAGGTGCCAGAGTGAGAGTCTGAGAGTAGTGATACCAGACAGGTGCCAGAGTGAGAGACTGAGAGTAGTGATACCAGACAGGTGCCAGAGTGAGAGACTGAGAGTAGTGGTACCTGACCGGTGCCAGAGTCAGAGACTGAGAGTAGTGGTACCAGACAGATGCCAGAGTCAGAGACTGAGAGTAGTGATACCAGACAGGTGCCAGAGTCAGAGACTGAGAGTAGTGGTACCAGACCGGTGCCAGAGTCAGAGACTGAGAGTAGTGATACCAGACCGGTGCCAGAGTCAGAGACTGAGAGTAGTGGTACCAGACAGGTGCCAGAGTCAGAGACTGAGAGTAGTGGTACCAGACAGGTGCCAGAGTCAGAGACTGAGAGTAGTGGTACCAGACAGGTGCCAGAGTCAGAGACTGAGAGTAGTGATACCAGACCGGTGCCAGAGTCAGAGACTGAGAGTAGTAATACCAGACCGGTGCCAGAGTCAGAGACTGAGAGTAGTGATACCAGACCGGTGCCAGAGTCAGAGACTGAGAGTAGTGGTACCAGACCGGTGCCAGAGTCAGAGACTGAGAGTAGTGATACCAGACAGGTGCCAGAGTGAGAGACTGAGAGTAGTGGTACCTGACCGGTGCCAGAGTCAGAGACTGAGAGTAGTGGTACCTGACCGGTGCCAGAGTCAGAGACTGAGAGTAGTGATACCAGACAGGTGCCAGAGTCAGAGACTGAAAGTAGTGGTACCAGACAGGTGCCAGAGTGAGAGTCTGAGAGTAGTGATACCAGACAGGTGCCAGAGTGAGAGACTGAGAGTAGTGATACCAGACAGGTGCCAGAGTGAGAGACTGAGAGTAGTGGTACCTGACCGGTGCCAGAGTCAGAGACTGAGAGTAGTGGTACCAGACAGATGCCAGAGTCAGAGACTGAGAGTAGTGATACCAGACAGGTGCCAGAGTCAGAGACTGAGAGTAGTGGTACCAGACAGGTGCCAGAGTCAGAGACTGAGAGTAGTGATACCAGACCGGTGCCAGAGTCAGAGACTGAGAGTAGTGGTACCAGACAGGTGCCAGAGTCAGAGACTGAGAGTAGTGGTACCAGACCGGTGCCAGAGTCAGAGACTGAGAGTAGTGGTACCAGACCGGTGCCAGAGTCAGAGACTGAGAGTAGTGGTACCAGACCGGTGCCAGAGTCAGAGACTGAGAGTAGTGGTACCAGACCGGTGCCAGAGTCAGAGACTGAGAGTAGTGGTACCAGACCGGTGCCAGAGTCAGAGACTGAGAGTAGTGGTACCAGACAGGTGCCAGAGTCAGAGACTGAGAGTAGTGGTACCAGACCGGTGCCAGAGTCAGAGACTGAGAGTAGTGGTACCAGACCGGTGCCAGAGTCAGAGACTGAGAGTAGTGGTACCAGACCGGTGCCAGAGTCAGAGACTGAGAGTAGTGGTACCAGACCGGTGCCAGAGTCAGAGACTGAGAGTAGTGGTACCAGACCGGTGCCAGAGTCAGAGACTGAGAGTAGTGGTACCAGACAGGTGCCAGAGTCAGAGACTGAGAGTAGTGGTACCAGACAGGTGCCAGAGTCAGAGACTGAGAGTAGTGATACCAGACAGGTGCCAGAGTCAGAGACTGAGAGTAGTGATACCAGACAGGTGCCAGAGTCAGAGACTGAGAGTAGTGATACCAGACAGGTGCCAGAGTCAGAGACTGAGAGTAGTGGTACCAGACAGGTGCCAGAGTCAGAGACTGAGAATAGTGGTACCAGACAGGTGCCAGAGTCAGAGACTGAGAGTAGTGATACCAGACAGGTGCCAGAGTCAGAGACTGAGAGTAGTGATACCAGACAGGTGCCAGAGTCAGAGACTGAGAGTAGTGATACCAGACAGGTGCCAGAGTCAGAGACTGAGAGTAGTGATACCAGACAGGTGCCAGAGTCAGAGACTGAGAGTAGTGGTACCAGACAGGTGCCAGAGTCAGAGACTGAGAGTAGTGATACCAGACCGGTGCCAGAGTCAGAGACTGAGAGTAGTGATACCAGACAGGTGCCAGAGTCAGAGACTGAGAGTAGTGATACCAGACAGGTGCCAGAGTCAGAGACTGAGAGTAGTGATACCAGACAGGTGCCAGAGTCAGAGACTGAGAGTAGTGATACCAGACAGGTGCCAGAGTCAGAGACTGAGAGTAGTGGTACCAGACAGGTGCCAGAGTCAGAGACTGAGAGTAGTGGTACCAGACAGGTGCCAGAGTCAGAGACTGAGAGTAGTGGTACCAGACAGGTGCCAGAGTCAGAGACTGAGAGTAGTGGTACCAGACCGGTGCCAGAGTCAGAGACTGAGAGTAGTGGTACCAGACAGGTGCCAGAGTCAGAGACTGAGAGTAGTGGTACCAGACAGGTGCCAGAGTCAGAGACTGAGAGTAGTGGTACCAGACAGGTGCCAGAGTCAGAGACTGAGAGTAGTGGTACCAGACAGATGCCAGAGTGAGAGACTGAGAGTAGTGATACCAGACAGGTGCCAGAGTCAGAGACTGAGAGTAGTGATACCAGACCGGTGCCAGAGTCAGAGACTGAGAGTAGTGATACCTGACCAGTGCCAGAGTCAGAGACTGAGAGTAGTGACACCAGACCGGTGCCAGAGTCAGAGACTGAGAGTAGTGATACCAGACCGATGCCAGAGTCAGAGACTGAGAGTAGTGGTACCAGACAGGTGCCAGAGTCAGAGACTGAGAGTAGTGGTACCAGACAGGTGCCAGAGTCAGAGACTGAGAGTAGTGGTACCAGACAGGTGCCAGAGTCAGAGACTGAGAGTAGTGGTACCAGACAGGTGCCAGAGTCAGAGACTGAGAGTAGTGGTACCAGACAGATGCCAGAGTGAGAGACTGAGAGTAGTGATACCAGACAGGTGCCAGAGTCAGAGACTGAGAGTAGTGATACCAGACCGGTGCCAGAGTCAGAGACTGAGAGTAGTGGTACCTGACCGGTGCCAGAGTCAGAGACTGAGAGTAGTGGTACCAGACAGGTGCCAGAGTCAGAGACTGATAGTAGTGGTACCAGACCGGTGCCAGAGTGAGAGACTGAGAGTAGTGATACCAGACCGGTGCCAGAGTCAGAGACTGAGAGTAGTGATACCAGACCGGTGCCAGAGTCAGAGACTGAGAGTAGTGATACCAGACCGGTGCCAGAGTGAGATACTGAGAGTAGTGGTACCAGACCGGTGCCAGAGTCAGAGACTGAGAGTAGTGGTACCAGACCGGTGCCAGAGTCAGAGACTGATAGTAGTGATACCAGACAGGTGCCAGAGTCAGAGACTGAGAGTAGTGGTACCAGACAGGTGCCAGAGTCAGAGACTGAGAGTAGTGATACCAGACCGGTGCCAGAGTCAGAGACTGAGAGTAGTGGTACCAGACCGGTGCCAGAGTAAAAGAGCGAGAGTTTATTGGTGCGAGATGACGACACATCTGTTTCGTTAAGCAAACGGAGACTTTTGTGTAGTTGGTTCGCTCAGTTTTCTTATTTTTTTCTTATTTTTTTTCAAATTCAAAAAGAGGCAGGGAATTGGCGATTGATAGTTTAAGATGTAAGTAGATAAAGAGTGTTCATGTTATTTTAGCAGATGATTTCGTTATTTTGTCGTTATGGTTTTTTTTAATTATTATTTTAGTTGTTTTCCATAGTTGTTTAAAATTGATTACCAGTTTTCGTTTGTTTATTGCACATACTTTTGAAATTAGATTTGTTTTTAATTTGTTTGATATTTCTTTAATTAGGTGATTATTGTTCACTGTAATAATACATTTTCCTTCTGTATTACTTGATGTATTAAGTGTCGTTTTATTACAAAAGAAACCGCAACACGGTGGCCTAGTGGTAAGGCGTCCGCCCAGTGAGCGGGAGGTCGTGGGTTCGAACCCCGGCCGGGTCATACCTAAGACTTTGAAATTGGCAATCTAGTGCCTGCTCCGCCTGGCGTCTGGCATTATGGGGTTAGTGCTAGGACTGGTTGGTCCGGTGTCAGAATAATGTGACTGGGTGAGACATGAAGCCTGTGCTGCGACTTCTGTCTTGTGTGTGGCGCACGTTAAATGTCAAAGCAGCACCGCCCTGATATCACCCTTCGTGGTGGACTGGGCGTTAAGCAAACAAACAAACACAAAATTACAAAAGAAAACGGAGACATAAATACAATGACAGTAAAGGAAGTAATAATCAAAAAGAAAGAAAGGACGTACTAATGAAAAGAAAGGAGTACGCATTTCTAAACAATAGAGTATAGAATCAAGGAATAACTTTGGATAACTAAGCGAAAAGGTTGAAGTTTAAATTTTTATTTTATTTTTTTAATTTTATTCATTTTTTTTTTAAATACACACATCTCCGTTTGAGACCTCATATAGGTGTAACCGAGTGCCGTAACACTACGATCACCTTGCGATGCGAAGTGCAATCAAACAGGATTGAAAATGTTAGGGCTAATTTCTTAGCCCAAAAAACTGTTATGCAAACCCGAAGGTTTCCATGAACATACAGACAATCGGAAACCACCAGACCCCGTCACAAACAGAATTCCACAATCCAGAGGTGTTGACTTAAAGGCCAACAACTCGGGTGCAGAGCCCAGTCTGCTGTGAAAGGAGCGGTAGCTTCCCCTGTCACATAGGTCTCAGAAGAAAGCTGATCCCTTCACACACGGAAGAATGACGGTGCATGACCTGGTACAAAAGTGATCATTAATAATGGTGCCAGACGTAATTAAATTTATTATGGGGGCGAGGACGCCCCCATTCTATACGGATAGTTTAGAGGTTGACCATGGGCAGCGCCATTTTGTTGTGAAATACGTCATCAGTTTGTGTACACAGGAAGTTGTGACATCCGTCACCCTATGGGAGGGGTGACGTCAAAATTGTTCATCTGTAGAAAGTTGTGAAATCCGTCACCCTATGGGAGGGGTGACGTCAAAATTGGTCATCACAGAGTTTGTGTAACACAGGAAGTTGTGAAATACGTCACCCTATGGGAGGGGTGACGTCAAAATTGTTCAACAAAAACATGATAAGTCGCATTGTGCAGGGTCAACTGCAACAAACTCAAACCGAGCCATTCATTCCTAGCTGTATTTGAGTGACTTATATACCCGACATTTTTATTTCTTATTTTTAGCACAGGTGTAGGAAAAATCATGAACCAAAATGTTATTTATTTTCTAATTTAACATTTTTTTTACAAATATGACCATGGTCTTTTAAACATACAGTGACATTAAACATTGTTATGTTAAAAAAAAGAAAAAAGAAAAAAAGCTTTTGTGCACAAATCAGAAAATACATTGTACATTTTACCTACAGGCCAAACAGTGTCTGTTGGCGGCAAAGGGCCCAGCAAGTTGCTATTTTTAGATCGATTAAAAGTTGTCAAGAACAGGCGCTTACATTTGGATGTGTCCACTGATAGTAGGTTTGGTTGTGATCAATCAGAATGATGTAGGAATAAAAATGTATGACAGTTTGGTATGATGACATGTAATTCAAATATGCTGAAATGTAATATTATACATGATATAATATTATTATGGCTGTTGCCATGACCATGAACCCCAAGAAAGGTTTAATGTCATGTAAAATCAAAATACCAAAATCAAGCACCTACTAATCTGGTCTAGGGTGCGGCTTGGACCTAATATGGATGGACACGCAACTCGCTCAGCCAGCCAGCGCTGCGAGACTTACAGCGGCCAACTTCGCCGCGGCGCGCTCATTGGCTCAGCATTGAACTTGCGTGAAGGCCGATGCGCGTAGATTCCCAGAATGTTTACTTTCGGTTAGATTCTTCGACAGCATTCGCAGATGTGACTGCCGTTACAGAGGTGAGTAAAACTGACCATCGAAAGGAAAATAAGATTCATATTGGTAATACTAATAACATACTTGCACAAGCATGTATCTACCAAAACTGTATGGGAGCACATAGTTGGAAAGGCGTGGTGAAGCGATCAAATCGAATCGTCCGTCAGCACGCGGTGTTCTTCTGGAAAAGACCGAAACGACATGTG
>NW_027128815.1:0-1000 GCF_037325665.1 Littorina saxatilis
CATTGGTAACACCAATGTCTGCTAAGTAAATTCAGAAAAGATTCCCACAGAGAGCAAACTGTTGATTTTTGGTATGTTTCCAAGTAAAACTAAAAGGATACTCTAACTTTGGTCTCAGGTCTCATTCCATCTGAAAGCCTGGGCAGATCTGTGGCGGTTAACACCATGTTTTGTGAACACCATGTTGTGTGAACACCATGTTGTGTGCGTTTTGTGAACACCATGTTGTGTGAACACCATGTTGTGTGCGGGATAGATGGAATTGATGAAGTTCTATAAAAATCAGAGTATGTCTGCGTGTGCTTATACCTAGTGATATTGTAAAGCGCATAGTGCTTTTAGTTATGCGCTAAAGAAATCTCCTTAATAAATAAATAAATAAAGAAAGAAAGATCCTGGAAGGAAGGAAGATCCTGGAAGGACGGAAGATCCTGGAAGGACAGAATCTTTAAAGAAAGATATCCAATTTCAGGTTGTGTGGTATCCATTCCAGCAACTTCCTGTGAAGCCACAGCATTCAGCTCAGCATAATTGAGGACATGTCATCTAGTGCACCCATAAACCATCACATGCAAAGCTGACACAGAGTGTGATGTCCAGGGAATTAACCATGCAGGCAACATAGAGTGTGATGGCCAGGGAATTAACCATGCAGGCAACATAGAGTGTGATGGCCAGGGAATTAACCATGCAGGCAACATAGAGTGTGATGGCCAGGGAATTAACCATGCAGGCAACATAGAGTGTGATGGCCAGGGAATTAACCATGCAGGCAACATAGAGTGTGATGGCCAGGGAATTAACCATGCAGGCAACATAGAGTGTGATGGCCAGGGAATTAACCATGCAGGCAACATAGAGTGTGATGGCCAGGGAATTAACCATGCAGGCAACATAGAGTGTGATGGCCAGGGAATTAACCGTGCAGGCAACATAGAGTGTGATGGCCAGGGAATTAACCATGCAGGCAACATAGAGTGTGATGGCCAGGGAATTAACC
>NW_027128816.1:0-22755 GCF_037325665.1 Littorina saxatilis
GTACACACCGGTGACACTGTGACGGTTCCCCTACGCTTTGTGTTCGGTGCCCTGACCCTTTGTTTTCGGTTCCCACTCGGTTCCCACACGCCAAAATTCGCGGACAAAACATCCATTTATGGTAGTATTACGCAATGTTGCTCTCTGAGAATGGTCTTGTTAGATCTGTGAGTGTTTACACTACATGCCTAGGTGCTGTTGGATTGAAGGTTTTTGATATTTTAGCCGTTATTAGGTAGAATGCCTTCCACTTTACTGCAAAACTGCATAATTCGTAGCATCGGCAAGAAATATCCTACCAAAAAATGCCTGCTTGGAACTGTCGTTGGTCCAGCAAAAAGTTCAACATGTCTGTAGCAGACAGCCCAAGTTTCAAGATTGTAGGGCCATCCAAACAGCCGTAATAATAAAAACAACAAAAGTAGTCAGTGAAATTGGCTGTGTTCGGTCCCCACACACTTTTGTGACGTAGGCGTGACGGTTCCCATAATTCATTGTGTCGGTCCCCACTTTCTGTGTCGGACCCCACTTTCGACCTAATTTCTCTGTGACGGACCCCACAACCAGCCTATTTTGTGTCGGTCCCCACACCTTCTTGGATTTATGACTTGCCGGTTATTTGTATCATTGTATTCATTGAATCTAATTGTCTCGGAGTTATTTTTCAGCAAAAACCGGCAAGGCAGCACCTTTTGTGATACCAAGTAAGTCAGATGACATCAGTATGTGTGTGTATGTGTGTGTGTGAGAGAGAGAGAGAGAGAGAGAGAGAGAGAGAGAGAGAGAGAGAGAGAGAGAGAGAGAGAGAGAGAGACTAACTTTATTAGTTTATGCCACAAATAATATATAACATTATTTATCTCTGGGACGGTTCCCAGTATACCAGCAAATTATGTGTTGATCCACCCACACCTTCTTGAACTGGCCTTCCCAATATCTACTCTTAGTCTTACGGCCTTGGAGATATGCAATTTGGCACATTTTTAAAATAAAAGATCCACCTATCGTATGTGAGATTCAGTTTTCAGAGCAAAATGCTGCCCAGGGACTTCTAGTGGTGATTGAAAAAAAAAGAGTACTTGCCTGTGTCAAGTATGTGTCTTTATCCACGCTTGTTGTAAGAGGCAACTTTTCCCAGCTCCTTGTGTTCATGACTGCTTTCTCTTAAAATTAATTACTTTATGACAGTCAGAATACAATGGAACAAGGCTACATAAACCCTGACAGCCTACGACAACGGCCCGACTAAGGCTCAACACCGCGCCAATAAATTCAGCATTGGGCCAATGTTGGGCCATGATTGCTCCGTTTTCGTAGGCTATCAGGGTCAAAGATACATATTGGTAAACTAGTAAAATACATGTTCAGCATCATCAGCAATACCACAAAAGGATTAAAACAAGAAATTCCTCCGATAGGAACTACACCCCCGTCAAAGGGAAATAACCTTCTCAGTTGGTGGCAGTGAGAATGGTTATTTCCCTTTGACCAACGGGGGGGGGGGGGGGGGGGGGGGGGGGTCCGTCTATACCAGGCCTTGTATAATTTTAATCCACCAATAACTCCCTAACCGTGTGTTTGACTGGTCCCAATTTTTGTAAGGACCGTCTCAGAAATGTATAGAACCTGTTCACCAAGTTTGGTGACGATCGGTCCGTTCATTCTTGAGATCTACTTGCGAACACAAACACATCGAGTGAAACCTATACACACCCCTATTCACGACTTTCCGACCTTGACATTGTAGTGGGGGTCAAGTGGGCGTCGGCATCATTGTCCAATCAGAAATTTTGATGCGCTTCCGCTTCCTGTCCCGCCCAGTCTGCGCAAAAGAAATGGCGCAAAACTGTTTGCGCGGAAAAAGGTGATGAAAAAAAGAACACAACCTGGTTTGATAACCAAATGATTGCGATCTTGCATTCTAGCATCATTTAATGTGGAACAACGACACATCTGATAAACAAATAGCCAGTTTGTTACCAACATGAGAAACTAGGGTTTAGAATCGAAGCGGTAAACCCGGACGCTGTTTGTACACGTAAATCCGGAGAAGCTATACGAATACGAATACGAATACGAATACTTTATTATCTCATACAGAGAAATTTCAGTGTGGTGCACATTAAAAGACAAAACAAATAATAAGACAACAGATAAAAATACCATACGAAGCATACTACACTCGCGCACGCATATGTACACTAACAGGAATAACAAAGGTTAGGTGACATGTCGTTTCACTCCGAGTTTGCCAGCACCGGCCCTCTACCCGCCAAACCCCCACTAGGCAGGGAAAGTGGTTCGACCTTGCATGAATGCAGGGCAAGTTCGAGTTTGCATATGGCGATAACTTCTTCTTGAGGAGCCAAATTCACTATTGTAAACAAAGTGGTCTGTTACTCTTATCGGGGCCTGGAATCTTTTCGCGGCATGCGTCTTGGACAACCCGATAGCGGCAAGCCCCCACCCCCCACCGACCGGACCGTCGGCGCGCTGTGTCTGTTACACTAGGCCTTGGCAGAAACAAGATGGGTTAAAATCTAACAGGCCCCTGATCTTAAGACTTTTTTTTAATTGAAATAAAATCGAATTCATTAATATTATGTTGTCTGTGCGCTCGTCTTTACTCATACACTCACAGGTTTCGTACCAGTGTAACACCCCCCCCCCCCCCCCCCCAGCTTAAAACTCTTTGTTTGGCGACTTACTACTGCAGAACTTAGAACTTAACCCTCTAGAACCTGCTCATGCTAGCAGCGTTTTTAAACTTGTTTTTTGTGATGTTTGGTAATTCATTATCTCCAGGCAAATATATGCACTTTTATACAGCCGCGAAGTGTGTTACGAAGTGGTGTGTGTTGCGTGTGCCTATGCACACTAGCTTGGCTGAGGAGGGTGGAAAGCCATGCAGCTCAGAATCAGATACCGATCAAAGTCACTGTGAAACCTGCGATGAGACCCTCTTTAAAACACATCTCCATAATCCCGTAACTACAATATTCCTACAAAACGCAAAAGGGTTACTGGGTTGGTTGTTTCCAGAAGTTAATTTTAACCTCAAAGAGCAACAGTTTGCTAATCATTGTACGCATCACGTTGGTCTGCAATTTAGACTGCTTTGTGATCTTCGCAGGTTTCACTGTCTCCTTTGGAATTGGGTCTGAATGAAGTTGGCGGCAACGAGTGAATTTGTTTGCCTCAAAGCGAATGTCCGATACCGGTCGTTGTCGTAAAGAAATAGTCTCAGTAAATTTGCAAAAAATACACTATCCTCGTTTTCTAAGCCATTTTTCTCAAAGGTTTGGTAAACCGAGGCTTTTTTGTTTTCAAACGCTTATGATTCCGTCAGAAACATCGAACACGCTTTAAATGTTGCAACAACAACATCATAATCCAAACGCAGGTAAAATACTCTCTAACTATACTGAATTTGTGTTTGTAGTGCTGTAGTACAAGTTCCTTCAGTTTTACACTACATTTTTAGCTTGAAGGGATTGTAGTATGTTATATTTTGCAATATGAATAATTGTACATATCAATATAATGAAAAAACAAGCAAATCGAGTCCAAACTTTTAGGTTTCCAACCTGGCAACTGAATAACAAGATGGCGTACATTTTGTCGTCTGCTTCCCCCTCTCTTCAGTGTAGAAAAAGTCCCCGAGTTTCCCCCTTCTTCTTGCCTTGGCTGCAATGTTTACGCGGCTGGGATTTATCACCGCGCGGCTCGCTGACAAGATAAAATAAACAAGCTTCCCCACTGGAATTGGGAACTAGTGGCCATATGGCTAGCTAAAATTGCTGCTAGTGCTTGCCTTGTCTAGATCTGGAACTTTTTCAATTGGATTTTTTCTCTCTATTATACTGGAATAAGTGGGTGCTTTTCTAGATCTAAGCATCGACCGAATTAGATAATGATGTTCCTTGCATTGCATTCTCCTAAATCTTTGTTTAAGAATATAATTGTTCGTTTTTTGTTGATAAGCTTACAAGATTTTTTCTTTTTTAAGTAAGTGGTTTCACACGTACAACATGAGACCCACATGCACTAGACAATGGAAGTTGAGGTCCTCGTTCAATACCACAAATGCCAGTATTATACTTCAGACTCCTTTTGGAGGAATGTGTGGGGTTTGGGTGTTGAACTTGAAGTGGCAGATTGTTTGCACAGGTATGAATGTTCGTACGTTCGTACGTGCACGCATGTATGCAGGCATATGTTTGTCAAGCAGGAACATGCAACATTTTGTTGACCGTATGTGAGTGCGTGTGTAATAAAACCAACGACAAACAATACAAAAAGCTCCAGCTCTGCTTCTTCACCAGTCACAGACGCATTGCGTTGTTCAGCTTTCCAGAAATATATTAACTCAGTCAGAACCGGCTTCATGAATATTTTATTTCAGGAAAAAATCAATCGAATCTACACAAAAAAAGGTTATTGCGTTGTTCTGTCTTTGAGACTGTATCACGTAATATTGAGCTACTAGAAGAAACATGTCTGTGGCATAGTTTGACCCAACAGATAGAGAAGTCAACAGAGGTATTCTGCCGTCAGCAGCTTTATTGCTGTTTTGAATTTGATCTTGCATAATTTTATTACATAATTTTGCAACACACAAAGAAATCGTAATTGAATATTTTACGCAAAATTGAATAATTCGCAAACATGTTTGTATGAACAAATATTATTTTAAGAAAATATGAGTGTGAGGATGGACGTATTTTGAGTGAAGTAGCAGAAATTCTTTTTAAGTTCTTTAGCTACATGCACACGTTCTGTTAATTACGTTCTTAGCAGGGAGATCCAGATTAATAATACTGCTGTGACAGGTTGTGGTTTCCATACACACTTTGAATACAGGAAAACAAAAACAAAAACACAGTTAAAAAAAATGTGCACATATGATTAAAATATTAAAGTGTACAGAATAAAAGCAAGATATGTACAAAAACAAATCTCGTGGTTCTCTTGTCAAACCCACTGTAGTAAGCACAGAATAGGAGAGAAGATTTTGGAGAAGGTGGCTTAACCTACTGAAGTAAATGATCAAGAGGATTCTAAGCATCCAGTGCTAAAGCTCTCAAATCACAAGACATACACACTTGTTGTGGCTATCCGAACTGTTGATTTAAAAAAAACCATACCTACACATTGTAAACATCTATTACAAAATTATATATATTGTATGGATCTGTCTTTGTAAAATATACTGTTCAGAAAATTTTAAATAATCTGCACAAATCTCGTGGTTCTCTTGTCAAGTAGTAGGCACAGAAAAGAAAAAAAACCCAAAACCCTGTGTTTTGTCTTGTAAATTATACTTTACTAAATGTGTACAGTATTCTAAGAAAAGAAAAATTCTTCCTTTTTATCATATCAATTGCCTCCCTTGGATTTTATTTGTAAAATAACTCTGAGAAAAAAAGCTTTCTACTTAAAAGCAGTGCAATCAGGAAAATGGGTACAACCTGTGTGTATACCTTTATTCCTTATTCTTTTTATTTAACTGAGGATGTCACTACGCAGTTTTACTGATTTAAAAAAAAAATTCGCTTCAAATTATCTCCCTTGAACAAACACTTCTTTTTACAATTAAATTTTGTTTACACGAAGAGGTAGTTTTAAGGGTATATACAAGAAAACATTATTGCAGCCTTAGATGTATTTACATTTGGACTAATTCCATTAAAAAAAAATTCAAACTATAAATGATAAATCAAAATAAAACAGATTTTGAGGCTGTGCACAAGCTAATAGGATTAAACACGAAAGTCGTACCCAAGAATCGTCAAATACTTTTGCTAACAGCTATACTTAAACATAAGAAAATATGATCTGCATCTCTTGTTATGAAGATGATGGCACTGGTCCACCGAAGTGCATGCCATATATGCTTTACTGTGCGCTCTCCCTCTCAATGGTCTTTCTCTGGCTGACTCGATTCTGAGGAGATAAACGAAAACACATTCAGTACAAGCTGTACAAAATAACAACAAAACTAGTATTACTTAAAGTAGCTGCTGGTTTCTGAGTATTTGATTGAAGGCCCAATCCGACTTGTAAGAAGTTTGCCCGACTGTCGCAGATTTGGTCAGGTAATTGCATGGAGTAAAATCATGCCTCAATTTGGTAACATACAAACTGCAATATTCTAAGGCTGTGAGTGTGAGAATACATCGGCGCCACTTTTTAAAAACTTTCTTTTTGTGTGTGCGCATGTTTTAGTGCCAAAAATGAATAGGCCGAGTGCTCTCTCTGCAAAACTTGTGTGAAGCTTCAGAGCTCTATCAATGGTTTGAAAGAAAAACATACTTTTCCATTTTTGACGTTCTTGTTCCCTTCCCTGTGAAATTTACTGTCCGTAGGTTACCGGATTTTGTTAATGTCCGTGAAAACCTCAACTATTCATTGCTGAGTGCCTGGTGATAGCTATCCCCCTCAACGACCTAGCACTGCTGAATCCTGATTCTTCCCATTGTTTGATTCTGTAATGAAATTGTGTAGTTGGTAGTTATGTGAGCTTCTTCTTTGGGGGTGGGGGGGGGGGGGGGGGTGGGGTTTGGGGGTTATTTAATTATCAGATCACAAAGTAAGACTTCATTGTAATGTGCAGATATTTGTTCAGGTGCCCACCATTTTCTATGTGAAAACATGTTGCTAACTGACATGAACCCAACCATAAAACGTGATGTAGGTGAGTAGCCCATCTAGAAAAAAGAACCTGTTCTAATTCGGAATTAGAACAGGTTCTTTTTTCTAGATGGGCTACTCACCTACATCACGTTTCATGGTTGGGTTCATGTTAGTTAGAAACATGTTTTCAAATTCTCATCAGGCAATCACGGCTGACACTAAACACAGAACAGGTGGGATAGACATAATTCAATCTATTCACCTTCCTTGCATTGTGAGACTGGCCATATGAATCTGCTGAAGTAGTTCCTGCACATATTTAATCAAATATTCATCTTAATAACGTGTTAATATCGCTTGTTCTAGCAAATCAAACTTGACAGTTTTCTGAAGGTTTGCACAATTTAAGAGCTTGCCTGTCCCCAATCATTACAATAAGAAACAACATCTAGTATGCAAGTATTTGCAGGGTATGAAGGTTTTAATATAATGTCGGTTCTTCTGGGGGCATGGAGAAACACCTTACACAACAAATTTCAAACATTTGAGGTCACACCATAGGTTTACTCACAAACAAACAACAGCAATACAATAAACAGTCTGCAAACGCCTACATGTTGTCTACACTAGGTATAAAGAAACAAAGAAGCACATGAAGACGGGCTTTGTCAAGTAGACCATTATAGCGAATGAGCAACAGCTGATGATCCAGACCACCAAATTGACATGATTTCCCCTTATTCAGTTTGTGATTGTAGTCATATTGACGATGCATGACTTCAATTTTTCTAAGTAAGTCTCTTGGTGCGTTTACGGATACATTCATTGTCACAATTACGACATGCTAATGTCTAACCTGGGTAAACTTCAATTCATGACTTTTTTTTAACTGGCATAGACATTATGAGCATACCAGAATTATTTTCCTGTTAGACTGTCTTCTTCTTTTTCTTCTTCTGCGTTCGATATTCATGGCTGTCATATCGTCTGGTCAGTGGCTGCCATGAAGTCTGCATAAACCAATTAAATAAATAATTAAGGAAAAAACCACCCTTACATCATAATAAATCAGAACCATCAAAACCACCCCCCACCCATCCAATAAAACCTGCATACAAAAACACTTCAAAATAAAAAAATGAAAACATTTAATTCCACTTCAAAAATATAAAAGTTGTTATGTTTTATTTTCATTATCTCTTTACACACACAAAAATTGCTGTGCAAATCTTTTTAAAAACATCAATGCCCGAGACACCAGTAACCTGTTTATGTTGTTGACCTTGTGGCTTTTCAGTTTAAGAGGCTGTTCAAAAAACCGTTTCCCTGGAATCTGCACTATGATAACCATGAATAATACCGTAGGGAAAATATTACATCACCAAGACCTAAGAAATCACACCAACCGACACTCCTCACCCTTATTTCACCCACTATGCCAACCCAAAGACTGGAAAATAATCATCAAATACAGAATGAACAAAAATGCTTGATTTCATTTCTTCAATGATAAGTTGAAAATCTTCATTCTTCATAATAATGTTATTGGCATAATGTGTAATTGCCACAATTTACAGAGTTTTATGAAAAAATGGTGCGATAAAAACCAAAGGGAAAACATTTGTTCATATGTATACTGATACCTTCTTTACCTTGTGGCTTGTGTGCCCCAGGTTTAGGAGCTGCTCAAACGTCCATTGCTCCTCAGTCTGCAAGAAATTAAGCGATGGCCTGAAGGAGAATGGAAAAAAATCCTTTGTCAGCACCCTGTGTTTGTGTGTGGGTGGGTGTTTTAGATAAATAGGCAGGGTGGGGGGGGTGTGGGTGTGTGCAATAGGTACCACGCCTAATGCAGTCTGCAAAACAAGTGCAACACTTCTACAGAGCTTTTATGATACAAAGCTTCAAATAAGAAACACATTACAATCAAATGAAAGCTGAGCCTGTCATTGCAAAATAAGAAGGAATATACAACAATCCAGTGGCATGTAAAATATTGTTCCTTCAGAAAGATGGCTCTGACAGCAGAAACAATTTAACTTGAAGTTTGAGTCAAAAATTATTTCTCTACATTAGCGAACGTAGGTAATACTTGCAGTTATACCCCTCACACATGAAATATTCACAGATTGAATAACAGTTTGTTCCCAATGTTGCTTCCGTGTATCGGTTAGATCCATCTCGGTTAGATCCATCTGCAGAGTACGGATTGTCATCCGTTTAATATTAAAAAGGAAAAACAATCAGAACTTGTCATCAGTGATCAACCTACCTTGCAAGAGTGGGGTGAAACACTCACTTCCTGCCAACATGTCTGCAAAAAAAGGAAACAATGCCAATGAAAGCTTAAAATGATTCTTGTGTTCAATATGTGTACACGTGCTTCATTTCTGGGGTGAAAGTGTAAAATATATCGATGGATTGATAGAACAATATAGCCTCAAGTTCACCGCACCAAAAAATACTTATCAATCAACATTGTCATCACTCGATCAGCTATTCCATCTCTTTCATGTGTGTGTGTGTGTGTGTGTGATGGTGTGAGCGTGTGTGTGTTTGTGTACGTGTGTGTGTGTGTGTGTGTGTGTGTGTGTGTGTGTGTGTGTGTGTGTGTGTGTGTGTGTGTGTGTTTGTGAACAAGCTTTGAAAAACGTATGTTTACCTTGCTCTAGATCTACTGATTTTCGTAGGCGGAGACTTCTCTGCCGTGAGGGCGGCTTCGTTTCCCTGGCAGAATTCAACATCTTGTACAGATCTGCTGGTGATTTTCTTTTCCTCCGCTTCGTGAGTCACTTGATCCACAGATTTAACGAACATTGAATGTTCTTTTAGTTCTTGTGACGGAAGTACAATCAAGGAATTAAGTGGGCATTCCTGAGTCCTCTGCTGACTTCATGTCCACAAAGTAAATCGCACAAACTTGCAGGGTTTGAAGGGTAGTTTATTACTTTGAAGAAGAACAGCTAGTCGTCGCTGCCCGTTCAGCATTCTTCGCGCGACAGTTTTGCAGAGGAAGGCAATGCAGGTTTTTTTCCCTGCTGAATGTTGCCAGGGTGCACAAACTGAGAAAGCATTCCCGATTTTCCACAATGTTCTACTTCTGCAGAGTCTTTTGCACAACATGATTTATAACTGCCAGTGTACGTCTAATTCATGATGCCTACCTGACAGCTGGGTCAAAAGTTACGTTCGAGAAAATATTCGAACTAAGTTCCAAACAACTCGAAGAGCAGACATGCAACATGTGGGATTTGGGCAAGCGGAAACGCCGTAGATCTAATGTCATTCAAGGGTATCGTAATGTGGGAATGTCAAGGCCAGTTTTTGACTGGTTTTGAACTGAAGTTGGGCTCCGAATGGAAATAAACACTTCCTCCAGCTGCGCGACCCATCGATAACAACAGTTGGAACTGGTAGGATGATGAACAGGTCTTGTGAACTGGCTACACACTGTTACGGTTCAAGTATAAGTTCAAAGTAAACACTCAACTGAGGTGGCAGGTAATGGCGGACTTGACTTCCTTCATAACCAAATATCACTCTTCTGACAAAAAAACGCAAATGCTATGTTAAACCGGAAAATACGTAAACCGGAAAAGGAAGCGCATCAAAACCAAAATGGCAGCCCCCATGAAATTCGAAAGGTCACGGAAACAAGTCGTGAATACCGGGGGTGTAAAAATCCTATTAGCTGTATGTCAGCGGCACAATGCAACCAGAACCAGCGTTTATGTATGGAAAGCCGTTTGGCTCATAACTATTACAGCTGTAATTTAAAATAAATACAGCTGTATTTAATGATAAATACAGCTGTATTTAATCATAAATACAGCTGTATTTAAAAATAATTACACCTGTATTTAAAAATATATACAGCTGTATTTATTATTAAATACAGGTGTAATTATTTTTAAATACAGCTGCATTTAAAAATAAATACAGCTGTATTTAAAAATAATTACACCTGTATTTAATAGTAAATACAGCTGTATTTAAAAATAAATACACCTGTAATTATTTTTAGATACAGGTGTAATTATTTTTAAATACAGCTGTATTTATTTTTAAATGCAGCTGCATTTAATAAATGCGGCTGAAATAAATTAGAACTTGAATCGGAAAATGTACGACATGCAAAGCGACAATCTCGTGGAGATACTACTTCCGGTGACGCCACTGGATCAGACCCGCCATTGCGACGTCAATTTGTTGCAGTCTGGTAATGAGCCAGAAGAAGTTTTAAGAAGGTAAGCAACGTTTTGTTTGCTTGTTCATTTGTGACTTAATGGAAGAAACAATGCGTGATCTTTGAAACACGGGTACCGGGTCCCGGTTTGATAACCACTGGCAGTGGCAATCAAAGATGGCGTGTAAAACTAAAAGCAACTTTCTGTGTTTTGGAGTTCATTAAATGTTGGGATGAATATGTCAGGTTTGACGATGCACATTTCTGTAGGTTCATCTCGGTATTCCACCCCCTCGGCTTTCTGTTGTAAATATTAAGCTGAGCACGGTGATCGAATGTGGAAGCTACGTTTGGTCAAAGGTCACAGAAGATTTGCGTCGTGCAGCGAAGGAAAGAATCGCGATCTTGTTTCCGAATCGGTACCTCTTTGTTTTTCATTAAACCTGTCATTCTGCTTGCTCGGCTTTGTTAGATGTTTGCATATCGTGTTGCTATTTTCTTTGCTTTTATTATTGTTTCTTACTTGTGCTTCGTTTATCGATACAACGCAAGTAATAAAAGTGTTTGGCAATTTTCAGGGAAAATGGAATGCTACTTGTAAACTGTACAACGCATGGTGTATTCCAGGATATCTGATCAAGAGTTGGATGCGTTGGTGGAACCAATTACTGCTTCCAACAAGCTTACTGGGTCCTTAATGATACAAGCTCGTCTGAAAGGACAGGGGACAGTACTTCAGGTAACTCTTCTGTGCTGAATATTAGAATAGTAAAGCTTCAAAAAGGAATTTTAAACTGT
Source organism: Littorina saxatilis (assembly GCF_037325665.1). Taxonomy (NCBI): domain Eukaryota; kingdom Metazoa; phylum Mollusca; class Gastropoda; order Littorinimorpha; family Littorinidae; genus Littorina; species Littorina saxatilis. Next base: position 11,621 of record NW_027128816.1, read on the forward strand.
TGAAAAACAACTGAGAAATGGACCAATGTTTCACAGTCACAGATTCTGATTTTAAAGTTAAGTAATACCGTTTTTATATTTAGTCAAGTTTTGACTAAATATTTTAACGTAGAGGGGGGAATTGAGACGAGGGTCGTGGTGTATGTGTGTGTGTGTGTGTGTCTGTCTGTCTGTCTGTGTGTGTGTTTCGATCCATCATACAACGCCGCAGCTATGGAGGTCAATGCGTTGCTTCGGCAGGGCACTGTGGACTCCCCTAGAGTTGTATTTTGGGACCATGATTTTATGTTTTCCGCTGGAAAACAGTTTACGTTACCTGAATTTGCAGCGTCATTTCCTGGGTGATGGTGTGCATCTAGCAAACGTATATTCCCAAGCTTGGGACCTGTTGGCGTAACATATCAAGATCAAGAAGATCAAGCAACGTCAGGACAGGCCAGGTTGTACAAGTCCCTTCGTCAGGCGATAAACACAGTCGGTTTTTGTGTGATTAAATAATGTTGTAGCCGGGTCAGGTTGCATTGTGCGTTTTGACTGATCAGCTTACAAAGCACGGGTATAGGAACAGGGAATCTTCAAATTGTTTACATTTTCTTTCTTGTTTGATGCGGGTGGGTGGCATAAATCGACGGCTCTAAATGGGGTCAACCAGATCGGTAGATGGGAAGTAACTCGAGTTTATGACAGGCTCGTTGTGGATGATGTCCCTTGTCTAAAAACCAGTTCAAGGTGGATCCGGAATGGTTCTTCGATCAACACGATTGTTGAGTGTTCTGTCAAATCAAGATATCGTGACATGTTTCAACAGTATGTTTCTGTGTTGGTGGATAGTATGGATCAGTGTTTTTCCAGAGTACTTGGAAATAATTTTCAGGTGAGATTCTGATGAACATGTTGGTGTTACGATGCCTTTTCATGTGAGCGTTTGTCAATTCAGAGAATCAGAATATTTGTTCCTGTGGAGGTACTGTATGTCAATTACCTCGGGTGTTTGTCATTTCAGTGAATCAGGAAATATTGGTTCCTGTGGAAGTACTGTTTTGTCAATCACCTGTTATTTTGCCTAGGAGATTCCAAATTTATTTTGATTGTGGTACTGTGGGCTAGGTAATATTTCATGTGGAGGTACTGTTGTCACTTGTGTTGGCTGGTGCCTCACAGATTACAAACACTATTTTGGTTAAAGTACATGTACCGTGGGCTAGGTAATATTTCATGGTGGGGCTGATTTTTCAGAGAATCAGAAAACATGGTTCGCTGTTGTTCTTTTTGTCAAATTAAGCTATAGGGCCTCAGAGATTCCAACATTAGTTAGTATGTGGATTTGTTAGCCAGGTATTATGTTGGTGTGTGACAGTTCAGAGAACCATGATGTAATTTCCTGTTGGTGTTCTGTTTGTCATAAATGTATTGAGCCTCAGAGATTCCAAACTCGTTTGGTGGGGGTACTGGGTGCCAGGATTTGAGTTTGACACAGAAAACACAATTGGTTTGAAGTACTTTGGGCCAGATTTTAATCAATTTCTTTGGTTTGTATTTCAGACTCCCAAAATCTGGTGACAACTTCAGAAGTATGGGATATTAAACACCTTTTACAGGCTGAACAGTGAAGGAGTTGTTAACTCCTGCAAGGAGCAGCAGACAAGTTCAAGGCTTATGTGTAATTCTCAGTAATCTGACAAATAAGGCTGTGTTCACATATCCTGTTTTTTATGCACAGGAATATGCCTCCCAGGAGGGCAGCGTCAAGGCGGGTAGCCGAAGTGACCCGAGCCGCTGCAGGTCGGCCGAGGGCCAGCAACCAGACAGCCTCGCAGCGACAACCCGGTGGGTTTGAGTCAGCCACAGCAGGAGGGGAAGAAAGCGCCACTGCTTTGGCCGCGGTATTGGCAGAACTACGCAGGCTGGGGGAGCGGCAAGAGACCTGCCAAGTGGCCATTGTCTCGCTCCAGAAAGACAACCAACGTCTGCAAGAAGCTGTTTCGGGTGATCGTGAGGCCATCGCCTCAACATCGGGATCGATGACAACCGGTACCAGCAATTCTACCCTGTCTGGCTCGGTTGCCAACCTGGTCAACACAATCACAGGTGAGGCGGCAACCCAATTGGTGCCTGTTGTTTTGTTCGTCGAGGATAAAGTTAAACGCAGGATCTGGGGCCCGGGGCGTCAATCCACAATGACAACTGAAAAGTTTCAAATGGAAGCGTGTCAATGTTAATTGTAATTCAATCTGACAATGATCTCTTTCCTGCGTTCATGCGGTTGCAAACAGACCAGAATTGGTTCTGTTCTGTTCACATAGTACTTTGAGTTCACTTACATGCAAGGGTGATGCACAGTATTCCTATGGAGAGAACTTCATCTTTAAGTGTACTTCGATTAACTGAAGATATTCAATTGTTTACTTCAATGTGGGAGGTGTGCAATGTGTAAATACACATCAACTCAGTCAGTAAGATTTATGTGCTGGTGTATGATGCAGAGCTGTCAGCCCCTATGAAGCTTCATGTGTAGCAATCTTGAATTTATAGTGTAGCAAATGGTGTTTATCTTTAAGTATTGCATCATCTTATAATCCACTGCACCTACATGTTTATATGTCAAGACACAAATGTTGCAATAACTGTGTTCAGACAAGAAAACAGCAGCAGGAACAAATGAACATTGTAGAGTGTCTGTATAACGAAGTAGCATTTTCTGTTTTACAAGTAGCATGCTACATCGAAAGCGTAATAGTCTGCAGCTCTAATTGGGCCACTAATGCGACATGGTGCTTTTGGATTCCACAAGTTATTTTGCATGTTGTTTTTAAGGCAAATATGTCAGAAGCTCCTAAAGAACTTTAGTGGGTAAGCCTGTGACATTGTTGTCCACATAGAGAATACTATATGGTTTCCTATGAAATACCAGTTTTACTCAAGTTGTGCTTTTAAATATTAAACTGCGAACAATATTTCAAAACACTAGTGTAAAACTGGTATCAAACAGGAAGCCATGTAGTATTCTGTTTATCCTACATACAGGGTTCGTACAGGTCATGGAAAGTCATGGAATTTGATTTTTAATTTTCCAGACCTGGAAAGTCATGGAATTTCAATTCAAGTCATGGAATTTCAATTCAAGTCATGGAATTTAACATAAATAAGAAAGAAAAAAAAATAACCTTTAGCACGCCAGCTTTCTTTCGAGTTGTTTCTTGACAACAAAAAGTATGCGGAATTGGAACGAATTACCAAGGAAGATCTTCGCAATGAACTGTGTATCGCGGTGAAAAAAATGACAGTTCGTCAAGTCACAGTGTTAGTGACGGTTATGAAACGGAATTTACGAAAGTGCAGATGGATACAAACAGTGGCTGGTCCAGTTTAGTGAAATGACAGGACCAGCAAACATTACCGATAATCTGACTGCGTAGCAAATGCTTGACTTGCTTGTCAAAGAGACACTGCGTAGAAACTGACTCAAATTCAGTGCAAAGCAAGCCAGTGTCAAAACTGGCAGTGACAAGATGTAAAAAGTTTGCGTGTTCGGAAATGGCGACCTGTGGATCTAGTCATGGAAAATGTTATTGAGGCTCATGGGAAAGTCATGGAATTTTGTTTCTAAAAACCAGTGGGGACCCTGTACATACTGTTGCATGTTCATTGCTGTAAATGTCCCTTTGTCGAAGCGCCCAGATTGAAGAAGCTTAAAAATTGAACCTGGATCTCTCCGAATGCCTCGTGTAATCTTTTATGTCAAAGCAAGGAAATGTCACTGGTGTGGTGTTTACGTTCTTAAAATTCTTCCGAGTGTTCAAAGAAAGACGCTTGTTTCGGTATTGGAGGCAGTGAAAAATCAGGTCCTTGTCAGACAAGACCTCTTTACACATGCAATGTAGAGTGAATGGTATTGTTATGACATGAGTGGTATGTCACGTTAGTGTAATAAGTTGTATTCTTACACGCTCCACAAAGGCACAGAGTACGGGGAGCCATCCCGCGGGTTGATCCTGGTGGAGTAGCTGTCAGAGCTTTGGCGTTGAGGCCCACGAGACGTCGTCTGTACCAAGTATCAGGACCAAACGCTCTCTGGCATCTAGACGGATACCACAAGTTGATATCGTGAGTACAGCTACAAATACATACACTGGGCACAAAAAAATCCTTTTTAAAAATTTGGTGAATGTTGAGTGTGTCCGGTGGTGGGGAGGATGTTGGGGGTTGTGCCAGTTTGAACATGGAATTTGAGTGGATTGATACAGGTGGCATAAGGGTGATAAGGAATTCTCTTATTTTATGACGCTGGAATCTTTCTTTTAAGACCTACATAACCCTGAGATAATAAGGTCTTATAATGGGGGTAAACTTACAGAGGTTATGAGCAGAATATCTTAGAGAACAGCATACCTGCCAATTGCTACGATTTTGGCGCAGCATGCTCCGATTTTGCAGGAATTGCTACGCTGCTACTCTAAGCCCTGAGCTGCTACGCTAAAAAAAAAAAAATGACAAGCGTGCAAAATGTTCACTTATTGCTTGACAATCAACAATGAACATTGCATAACTAGTCGAGTACCGATGGCTGGGAACCACTCCGTTATGACTCGATATTGTCCACGTGACTTGCTTAGCAAATCGTGAATTTTATTGCAAGCATTCGCATTTCCGGTGACTCTATGCGCCAATTGTGAATTTGATTAGAATATGCAATGCACTTGTTAAGTTGTAAGCTGTGCACAGTGACGGTGTTAGAAGTGGAAACTGGAGGGAGACAGGATAAAAACGGGGAAACGTAAGGGTGGTGAAGATTATGGTGCAAGTTCCACACCGATGCGGGCAAATCATTTTCAACGATTTTTGCCGAAGAATTCGACAGACTTTGCGTGTATAGGTAATAATACCTGCTATTCCGACTTGGTTGTGTGACAGACGTTTTCTTCCACACGAGATTACGTTGATTGTCTAAATCTACTTTTTGACGGAAGTGGCCGAACAACTGTGAATGACGTCTCGTTATATGGGAATGACGTCACAGTCATCGTCACAGTCTGTATCTTTTGAAGCATCTCATTCTTCATGACGTCTTTCTGTGTCTGCATCCGCAAAATGTTTGTTCATTCCGGAATCTTTGTCATCTATGTTCAGAACTCTGTCCTTATAGTGTCAGACAAACAGGCCTCCTGAGCGAACCACTTTCCAAGGGAAGTTAAATTCGCGTATGGAAACAGTACTGTCGTCTGGGGTGCCGTTTTCAGTATTCTGAGCGTTGAAGAATCTGTAAAGAGAAGAAACGATAACAGCAGGAGAAATAAAAGTCGTGTGTGCATTTTATGTTTTTTTGGAGTGACGATTTTGAGTTTGAATCCGTTCTTGCCATGCTCCTGTAGCGTGTAACATACAATCTTGCATACGTTTGCTTTAGTAGTGGCAAAGAAGGAAAGTGTGTGACATTGAACTATGTTTAGACGGTTGTAATGTCGTAGAGCTCTCAGAATCTTACAAACGTTTTTGATGGCATTTTAAATGCGGGCTTGCGATTCAAATTTAAGATTATGCGAGTGCTACGCTTATAAACACCAATTGCAACTCTGACATTTGGTGAAAGTTCCAAAATGCTACTCTTTGGGCTTCACAGGGGTTGGCAGCTATGAAACAGGGTCTTGAAAATGTCTTGTTTGGGATCGTAAAAGGAAGGGCGTCTTCTAAGGGGTAGGTGGGTAACGAAGGTGAGTCGTGTGCAAGTATTTTCTTTTCTTTTCTTTTTATTTTGTCATTTTCTGGATATGTAATGAAAGACTGGTCCATTGATGATTTCCCCACGGAATACAAAACATATTCTGGTTATACCTTACCATTTCTACTGGGTGGTTATTTAAATTTGGTTGCTTGGTGTTTTTTTTAACAATAAACACCCCTTCAAGTTAACAGAGAAATAAGCAGAGGGGGGAATACTTTTCGGTGAATACCAAGCTACCTAGTCCTAACAAATAACCACCCAGCAACCAGTCTGAATCCTCGATAGCTCATAGGTTGAGAAACCACACTGTGTGGTCACTGCTTGGTGACTGAAAAGTTCTGAATGCTCAAATATTCGAAAGAGGAAAGAGCTCATACATACTCAACTGCATTTACACTATTCATTTCAGGTTTCAACACACAGAATCCAATATAAGATCCATAAGTTTGGTTGTTTTCTAAATCAAAATCTACGTTGTACCAGACACAAGGTCTCAAGGCAAGTAACTCTCATATTTTGTGTAGAAAATAGAGTTGTTCCCATTTTGCATTTGTACAAATAAAAAGACAGTAATCTGTAGGTCAATTATATTTCACTTCATAAATAGAACTTTTTTTCCCGAGATACTTAAACATGAAAAGAACGCAAAAATATTTGCCTTATCATCTTAGCAGAACAACTATGTACTTTATTTTATTCGAAATTAAATTAACTGCTATAAAGAGTTTGCAGAATTGCGCAATTTTCACAGAACTCTTCAACCATGGATTAATCACATGCTTGTGCAGGTAGACTGGCTGAGTGAATAATACTTGATCAAAATAATTATGTGTGCTGTGGGCAGGCTGTCTGTCTGTCCAAGGACAAAAAATGTAACGTTGAGCTGTTATCTCAGAAGTTTATACAGCTAGACCTCTGAAACTTTGCACACTTTTAGGGTTTGATGATTTCACGAAGTGACCGCAGTTTCGTTGACCCTCATCAAATTTTGGGGTCACAGCGGGGTCATGTTCGTTTAATAAAAACTTAACGTTGATGTTATCTCAGATGTGTTTTTAGCTAGAGCTTTAACCCTTAGGCTGGTTGTCGCGACATATGTCGCGCTACTTTACGTATGCTGTCACCTGGTTGTCACGACATATGTCGCGCTATTGGCTCAGTCTGTTTGGTCGGTTCCGATTACCTCCCATTGATGCGAAAACCTATATGACTGTTTTTTGTTATGTTTCTCTCTGTTAATTCACCAGTGGCTATGTAACATGTGTTACAGAATTGCACCGGTGTAAGGGTTAATAGTACGCACACTTCTAGGTTTTGATAATGTACCAACTTGACATAAGATTGTGGGCGGGGATGTAGCTCAGTCGGTAGCGCGCTAGATTTGTATCCAGTTGCCTGCTGTCAGCGTGAGTTCGTCCCCACGTTCGGCGGGAGATTTATTTCTCGGAGTCAACTTTGTGTGCAGACTCTCCTCGGTGTCCGAACACCCCCGTGTGTACACACAAGCACAAGACCAAGTGCGCACGAAAAAGATCCTGTAATCCATGTCAGAGTTCGGTGGGTTATAGAAACAAGAAAATACCCAGCATGCTTCCTCCGAAAGCGGCGTATGGCTGCCTAAATGGTGGGGTAAAAACGGTCATACACGTAAAATTCCACTCGTGCAAACCACGAGTGCACGTGGGAGTTTCAGCCCACGAACGCATAAGAAGAAGAAGACGACATAAGGTTGATTGACCTTCGTCACAGCCCACTTCGTCAACATCACGGGCCAAAGAACAGGCCTGGGAATGATACGCCTTTCGTCGTATTTACGACGAAGTCCTTTTCTAATTGTGTAAGAAAAGAGCCTCCGTGTGCCCTTAAAAATGCTTAAAACGCAACATTTTCCCGTCAGTACGCCCAAACCACTTTTACTCATTCCCAGGCCTGAAAGAATCTAGACACAGCCATCGTCGAACGCTGAAGAAGAAGAAGATTGACCTTCGTCAAGTTTTGGGGTCACAGGGGGTCATGTTCGAATCAAAATATCTTAACATTGATGTTATCTCAGGTGTTTTTGAAGCTTGAGCTTTGAAACTTTGAACACTTGAAGGATTTGATCATCTACCTACGTGACCCTAGTTTGGTTGATCCCTGTCACATTTTGGGGTCACAGTGGGGTCAAGTTTGTAAAAGCTTTACATTGCGGTTTTCTCAGTTATTTTTTATTAAATTTCACTGAATTGTATGTGTTATTAACCAGCAGACATTACCAAAATTTTGCTTATTTTTATCAAATTTTAGAGTCCCAGCAGTTAGTGGAATCCTCCTTTTAAGACCTACAAGACCCTTAAGGCTTATGGACATGACGAAGAAAAGTCATATAAAGCAATTGCTTTTCTTGATTTATTTCTTTGCAAAATTGAAGAAAGGTGGATTAAATGGGTTACACACCTTTTCTCAATGATATATATTAAAAATAATGGTCTTGATTCTCGGTCATGAAAAAGCACTTTGACCATTACTTTTTAATATTTACTGAGCATGTTACCTGTACTTATTTCCCAATAACTCTTTAATCAGAATTTGTGTGGTGAAATCACATATGGAAACGGATCTCTGTTTGTTATATTGCAGGTGGAAAATGGTGATTCATGGGGCAATCGATGGCTTTAGCCGGGCCACTACCTTCCTCCATGCCACCGAAACAACAGGTCAGAGACCGTTCGGGATCTGTTTTTGGGTGGAACCCAACGCTTTGGACTCCCGTCAAGAGTCCGCATGGACCATGGTGGCGAGAATCTGGATGTCGTCGCCCTCATGAATGAACACAGGGGAGAAGGGAGAGGCAGTGCGATGCAAGGCCGCAGTGACCATAACCAAAGGATCGAGCGTCTCTGGCTCGACGTCTGGAAAGATGTGGTGAACCCTTACCATGACCTGTTTACTGCAATGGGAACACCACAGGCAGAAGGTGGTCTGGGGATACTGAACATGGACAATCCCATTCACTTGTGGGCCCTCCACTATGTTTTTCTGCCCAGGCTGAACCGGTCCCTACAGTGGATTGTGGAACAGAAGAACCACCAACCCCTGAGGACAGAGCGCAACAGAACTCCCCTGCAGCTCTTCTTCAGGGGGATGCTGGAGAGACGAGCCAGCACATCCACAGCAGTACAGGACTTCTGGAAAGGGAGAAGCCTTCAATCGATAATCGAGGACCATCCTTTGCCAGACAGTCGTTAGGATGTGCCTGCCACGGCTTGCCCCCTCTCTGAGGAACAGCTCGTGCAACTAACGGAGCGCATTGACCCTCGGAGTGGGCCACCCACCGATCAACATGGTCAGATGTTGTTCTCCAGTTCGTTGCCAACATGCTCGAGTAAAAAAAAAGTTAGCTTGTGGACACCCCAAACCTGAAGTGTATAGCAGACCTGTGAACCCATACGATTTTGCCATATTTTGTACGCTTGATTGTCCAGACTACAAGCAGATTGGTCAGTGGAATCACAAGAAAAATTCATTGTCTACTTTTATTTACAAGCGCATTCCAAAGCCGATCCAGTGTTTTGACACATGATTACTGCTTTTGTCAATGAAAGAAGCATTCGTTTTAAATTGTAAACTTATTAGGCTACTTGCCCTATCCGCTCTAGCCACGTAATCGTGCAATAAATCTGCAATATCTTGCATGGCGTTGGGAGGTGTGCCTCAATTTGCGGGTTTGCTTTGAGACCTCAGAGTAAGGATGTGTCTGGGTGCAGACACTTCGCCTTCAAAAAAGTTAATTTGCACTGAGCAGCATTGGGCTGCAACAATGAAAGCCTCAAAAACAATCATAAAGTTTGTTCAAAGTACCAAGCATGGTAGAAGGTATAAGCAACTGTTTTTTTCAAATTGGTTTAAATCTGCGCTCTAATTCTAAACCAATCTTTGTAAAGTGGAAAGTCATTCAAATAAAGCGAAATTATGTCCGCTGTGTATTTTATTATTTTTAAACACAGGTACTGCACCACGAAAACAATATTGCTAAAAAAAAAAAAAATATGTACACTTTGTGAAAGAAAGTTGTAAAGAAAGTTTTACACAATGATTTGCCATTAGGTTACCTGTTTAATTGCACCAAACAGACATGGGATTCTTCCGTAAAATTACGGAATTCCGTAAATTTTTAGGCTCCAGGGATCATTCTTGAGATTCGTGCAAATCCGCTGAGAAAATGTTGGGGTATATGTAGGTAAAGACCCAAGTTTTTCGGCCGGTCCGCTGATCGCGACGCTCCATTCCATACTATTCTTGAACGGTTGGTTCCTAAAACGGTCAGACTGTTGCTGGTCGATCCGTATGGGAACGCGCTCTGTGTCTTTGTCTCCTACAGTCACCGTTTCAACGTAGCTATCGGGGATTCAGTATAAGCTAAAGCATACCGTATGAGAATGATTCGGCGCCATTTTTACATCGCTTCGAGCCACTTGCCAAAATGATGAGGAAGCTAAAGCGAGACGAAACCGTTCTATCCCGGGAAATTGACCAGCAGAAGTACAAGAAAAATCTCTGGAGATTCGACTGGCTCGATGAAGTTGTATCATTGAGCTGGAAATACGAGAAAGGCCAGAAGACACAAGACGTGAAACTGAAAGTTGGCGATGCTTTTGCTAAAATCAACTTGCCGGGAAAAACTTAGTGCACTTTGTGCAACGATGTTAATGTTATCAACTACGGTTCCAATGGAAAGACTGCCCTCAAAAGCCACTTGAAAAGCAACAAGCACCTGACTATCCTGAAAACCCAGTCGTGTAATCAGTCACTGGGGTCGTTTGGCACCGACGAGGTAAGAACATTGAAACCACACCGTCACACGCCACCACCCCCCCCCATCCCCGCCTCTCTCTCTCTCTCTCTCTCTCTCTCTTTCTCCTCCTTATTTTGAGTCTTAGCGTAAAATTAATTTGAGAAACATGGAAAGGGAGGGGGGGGCTATGATTAAGCTGAAATATGCATTTCAGGGCCATTTTTGTGTGTCTAAAATACTAAAAACCTTCAGCTTCTGGGGGCTTTGCCCCCAGACCCCGACCAGGGGCGTTGCCCCTGGACCCTACTTTTTTTTCCTTAATTATCACTTTTTCTGAATCCCATGTCTGACCAAATTTCTTTTGATGTATCTATAGTATAGATTTATAAAGTTGAAAATTGCTGAAAGTTTTTAAAACAGACTATTGTTTTTGAAAAAGACCTTAGTGTATTTTTAGGTTTATTGATGCTAGATATATTTATATATATATATATATATATATATATATATATATATATATGGCTTGCCCAATCCAACGTATAAAGGAACTCATTGTTATTCAGCCATTAACCTTCGCCGGCACTCGTTATCGACTACACACGGACGCATTCGTGGGGCCGTGCAGACCCATGCTTCTCAAAG
>NW_027128817.1:0-7500 GCF_037325665.1 Littorina saxatilis
AACTAAAAACTTGAACTAATCCACTGAATATTTTCAGGAAAGAGCTTCATGTCTTTTTTTAAGGAGTGTTTACATGTGGTGAATGATACAACTACAAGAGATTAGTATCAACTCAATTCCCGGTTCTGCTTTTCGCGGCTCAGGTCACGTGACCCGCTCAGGAAGCGCGCAGCAAAATCCGCGGTGTCAAATTACGACTAAGTTTCTCTTTTCTAGGTCTAACATTATTCTAGTCATTGCACAAAGCAACTTCAGTCACCGTCCAGAAAATACCAGACAGAACGAGACCAAAAAAAACCGCTGACAACTGTCATGCTCCGTACACCGCAAATTCTGCCACAGTAGCATCATGACATCGATATGATACCACCATCGTCAGGCTACAAGTGCATGACACCGGGATTTTGGTACAGCTTCCAAAAACTCAGCGCCATCCGGCCGCATACCCATACACACACTGAAACACCTGTAGCGGATAAAACTCAGACATGGCATAACAAAAACTTGTACTACAGTACTCGCCTCTGGTGCTGGGATGTTGAGGGTGACGAAAAGTTCAGGCAGTGACAGCCATCGCACGACACATTGTGGTTGCTTGGCACATTTCTGTCAGCAGGAGCCACTTTCGCGCTTCATAACCCCAAGAGACGGGACACAGGGGGCGAGCCGAGTCGAGGGAAACGCGGCAATAACTCTAGCACAGAGGACACGGCTGCCAAGCCACAAGCACAGCAGCACTTGACAGCAGAGAGAGAGAGACGGAGCACACAGTGGCTGCGACAGTGGAGTGTCACCCTACTTCCCTTGCAGATTACACCTGTAACTGGGGCCGCGCCAGTGCTAGCCATATAGGACCAGTCCCTATACACTGAAAGCAGAGACAGGAAAAGGGTGCTCAGGTAGGCGCTAAAACTCACCCCCCACTCCCCTCCTCTCCGCCCCCCTTCTCCCCTTCCTACCCTGTCCCTCTTTTTCAGGTAACGCTGCCAAGCAACCAAGCGTCGCGAAGGGGCACTGCCGTGTTCTGAGTGTACAGCGGGGTTGAAACTCTGTGGAAATGGGTGAACCAATTTTCTGTCACAGCGAGTCGACAGAGCATACAGGTGAGAACGGTGTGTCAACACAGTAGCGAGGGGGGCAACACAGAAGAAAGAGGGAGGCAAGTAAAACTGGGCCAAAAAGGGACGAGGGGGGGGGGGGGGAGGGGAACAATGAGTGTCCAGAAAGTGCCCAGCCATTATCCTCCCCCCTCTCTTTCATTCTTTTAGACGTTCTCACACGCTGTGCGGATAAGCAGCGGGGCCTGACCAAAATGCTGACTGGCTTGCTACAGGGAAAGACTTAGTTGCACAATGACACTGGCACTGATAAAGGCGGCTCATTGCCTGAGTCTCCTTGAACCTGATTACTTTTAGGCTAGAGTCTGTGCAGCTTGCCCCGTACCTTCCCCTGAAAGTTTGGACTCAGACAGGCTTTGGTCACTTTTTAACCAGTGTCTGTGAAGCTGAGTTCCCCTTGAAAAGCTCAGATACAGTCTGACTCAGATTATTAACAGACAAACATCTGGCCAGCTACCCGCCCCCCCCCCCCCCCCCACGAGTTTACTACCGAAGCGAGTCAAGTCGTCTGTACCCTATCTTTGATTCAAACAAATGGGTTAGGCAAATAAGGGGGTAACGCAATGCCAGATTCCCGGGTATTTGTTTTTGAAGGCTGAGAGACGACACAAGAAACTGTAAGGTACCCCCAACCTCTCCCCCCTGGATCACGACACAAGAAACTGTAAGGTACCCCCAACCTCTCCCCCCTGAATGACGACACAAGAAACTGTACGGTACACCCAACCTCCCCCCCCCCCCAACCCCAAAGCACTTCTGAGTGAACAAAAAAGAAACTGTATGTTTTACAGACTGCTGCATGTTGTAGCCGAATCTTGGGTATTTGTTTTCTAAAGGAGGGAGACAAAAAAACGTCCTTTTATCTGCAAGTTTGTCACCTCTCGGGGACACAAAAGACACGCTGTTGTCGCAGATTTCTTAGCATTTGTTTTCTGAGGGAAGGTGGAAGAAGACACACGGTTTATCTGCAGACTTTTCTTTCCTTAGCATTTTTCAGCGACACAAAAGAACCGCTCCCATACAGAGGCTGTTTCTATGAACGACTGAGGTCCGTGACATAAGGAATAATTTAGTTCTCAAAATAAGTTGGCTGGAAAAGACTGCAGATTAATGTCACCCGGAAAAGTGCCCTGACAACTTCCTGCTCTGTGAAATTCTATCAGAAACAAGTGCGATTGCCAACGCTTCCTTGCACATTATACAACGTTCAAGTAATCAGGAATCCTTTCGGCGTACAGGCTCAAGGACAGAGAATGTTTCTAATGTGTTGTGTCAGTAATCTCTGTACATCAACTTGCAACAAACAAAAAGCAAGCATTCTTGGAGAAATAAAATCACAAAAACATGACCTTTTCATATAACTGAACAGATTTGTCAGATTTTAACGATTAAGCTGGCACTTAAAGGTACCGGCATTGTCGCAAACACCATCATGTTCACCAACACAGATTTGTCCAGGCTTGTGGATGCAATAAGAGCGAGCATCCTTTCACTTGGAAACGTACCGACACTCAACGCAGCCTGGCTACTTTCTTGGCGGGGCGGGATTGTTATCACGAATTACTTTCGAAACTGACACCCTGAAAGGAAAGTCGATTCCGGTATCAGATCGCGCACCGTTAAAGGCACAGGCACAGGCTTCCCGTTTATATTAACGATTGGATTCAACATCTGAGACCTGGTCAGGCTTTCCCTTGGGATAAGACCTACATGTATCATCCACTTGAACACATACAAAAACCCAACGGCCTTGCATGGTGCTTTTTGTGCAGAGCCGGATTTTTTTGATTTTTTTTTTTAAAGAATGAATTTTTTTACAGCCAATGGTGGCAATATTTAAAACGAGTTCCTCCAAAAAGATCTTTACCCTGCATAAGCATGATATTCGTGCAGGCTGTTGATTGTTGGTATGTGTCCAATCGTTTACACGGTAAGCACCAAGGATCAGGACTGTGTCTTTACTTCCTTAAAACTTTCACTGCCATGCAGCTACTGGCTTGAAATCGTAAGGGCGAGACGAATGACGCAGTCAAGTGTTGCAGGTGGTTGCTCAAAGAGGCAATTCACCGTGCTCTTTTGCGCTTTGGAAACAAGTTTAATTTCTACATGCATTGCACCGAGTCCCATTTCATGACACCTTTCTAAAGCTCCAACATTCCGTCATGGTTGGGGTAAAGCAGGTTTTTGATTCAGTATGGACACCTATACTATATCATTATAGTACTTTGACTCAGTATGGACACCTATACTATATATAGTACTGCAATTACAATGTACTTTCTTGCAGACAGCGCGTTTTCCTTGACGTTTCTTTTTTCTATTTTCTCCATCCAGGTGTGTGTGTGTGTGTGTGTGTGTGTGTGTGTGTGTGTGTGTGTGTGTGTGTGTGTGTGTGTGTGTGTGTGTGTGTGTGAGAGAGAGAGAACGAGAGAGAGAGAGAGAGACTGAGAGAGAGAGAGAGACTGAGAACGAGAGAGAGAGAGAGAGAGAGAGAGAGAGAGAGAGAGAGAGACAGACAGACAGACAGACAGACAGGAAAGACATGCAAAACAGGAAGACAGACAGGCAGATTTTTGTTTTATAGTTGGGAGTTGTTTTTCTTTTTCTTTGTGGAGCGGATTCAAAATACACTCCAAGACACCTGAATATTGGGACAGCCATAACAGTAATGTAAAATCATCCCTGCATATATATTACATGACAATAATCAGCACTTAACACTGGTGTAAAGGGCAAATCGTGAAGTCTGGGAAATAAAACCCACCGCTTTTGGCCGGCGAAGCCAAGGACTTCCAAGCCAAACTCTTAACCAATGTGCAGAGCTTCTGAACCTTGGAACGTAGCCAACTTACTTTTCAGCATCGAGGAGAGCTCAAAACCTTAGAAAACAGCCCCCTTCTAAGTTCTATGCTGTATCGATGAGAGCTCAGAAGCTTTCAATGACTCTCTAGACAGCAATTTCGGTTGGCAAAACTCCACTAATGATTCGGTCAGATCACACGTACACGTCAAACAAACTGTCATCCCAAGAGACCAGCCCCGGGCGTGATGGGAGAGACACAGTCACACATCTAGGGCCTCGTCTTATGCAATCGTCGATCAACATAAGCCCGTCACCAAGAAAATCACCAAAGGCAAACTGAGGCGCTGCGGCGAGGTGCTAATTGTATCGGTGTCAGTAAAGAGGCTGACCGAGACGCTGAGTAAAGTCAATGAAGCGAGACGCAGTAGGCAGACTGGGAGACAAGGTAGGTAGGTATAGCTGAAGCGTTTTTAAGGTGCTACCTGTATCGTTGTCAGTCAAGAGGCTGACGAAAGCTCTATTCTCAGCTCTCAAGCGTGAACAACGGCCCGTGGCGAAGATGAACTGTTCCGCTTCGGCGCACAAGTGCCCTGCTTTTCATCCCTTCTTCAACGACCTACATTAACCATGCAAGGAACCTTTCCTCTAGGTTCCAATCTCCTGAAGTGGGAGACCCTTTAGTCATGGGTTGCTGCTTTTCATCGTTTGTTAATCAAGGACCTCACGGCATGCGAACGCGGAACTCAACCTTTTCTGGCGAGGTAGCAAAGTCTTTTGGTTTAAACACAATTTTATTCAAGAAACAATTGACAAAAATGCAGCTAGGACACGAACTCAAGCAAATGCTTATTTGACGTGACCATAACAATACTAAGTTACACAAGTTTTCATGATGGTGGACAACACAATTATTAACCAGAAGAACAAAATGTAGGAGGAGGGTATGGGGAACTTAATCAAAACAGAAGGATCTACAGAGGAAAAAATAAAAAATAAAAAAAATAAAAAATAAAGGAGGGGACGAGAACATCGATGCTGAGGCATGCAGTAAGTAAATTCAAATAAATGTACATTTTCATGGAGAGGGCAGCATAATTCGTTATGAATGTATGGAAGAAAGAAGAAAAAACACACACACAAAAACCCGACAACAAAACAAGCCAGTCTTTTGAACAAAGAACCATGCAAAATCTATACAATTAAAGAAGTACATTCTTCTGCTAAAGATGCTGCCTATATGCGCACCATTAACTATGCCAATACACGGACTTAACAGAGAAAAGATTTTGTCTCAGTTCTACACCACTTTTATGAAAAGTGGTGTGCCAATGAAGCTTTATCTTGTCATTAATGATAGTAAGTGATACAATACTAACTTTGCGTGTTTTCTTATCGTGTATTTTATCACTTACTATCTGACACTGACAGAAGACGGAGCTATGCATGATATTAGTCGCACGTTTCTTTAAGGCGAAACTTGGTGAGTGCATGGGGCGAGGAAGTACCGCTTCTTGGGCAATTATCGCCGCGAGAAATGCTAGGATTTGGCGAGAGAACGATTTGGAGGTGCTCGCTACTCGAGAAAAAATGGCCGCCGCACTGCTGCCAATCCGATTGGCTGTTCATGGCCATTTACCGAACAGTGCAGACGACCTTTTCGGTATCAACCATGCAATGGCGTTTAATTCTTGCGTATAGCTATAGCCATCAAACCGTTCCATATACTCTCTCGCCTCCTAGCTCCGCGAGCGGCTAGCCGCGAGAAAGTCTCGCCCAAACGAAACACGCGTCAGTTCGTACCCCAGGTGGAGATGCCGAGTCATTCCACTGAAGCAAAACCATCTTTATTCCACAAAAAAGAAGGGTTGGCATACAGGTGCGTTATCATTTAATGCAAGCTTATACAGATTGATAACAGGCGGTCTAGATAACAAAAGATCAAATCTTTCGTGTCAACGCATTCGCCTCTTTGTAAAACATCCAAGTACTTTTTGCAATCATTCAGTCCATGCCCCAACGCTCATGTGTGATGAAGGCAAAGAATAAGACATAGAATAATGATTGCAATTCTGACCTTGCTCGGTGAAGAAGAAGTGCAGAAAACATGGTGAACCTGTACACTCAAAACTGTAGAAAAAAAACACTCCACAGAGATCCGTTCTATGCGATGAAGCAAAGCCGAATCACCGCAACGCGTATAAAAGAAAGAAACGCGTCTTTGGTCGAACCATGCAAACACAGAACCAACACAAAAAGGTGGAGCACGTGCTATTGAAAAAGCAAACGGCGTTGCCGATTTGGTGGTCAACCCAGACTCAAAACTAGTAGCACAGATGGGCATATCAAGTCATATTAAGAAGAGAACGGCGTTGCATGTTATTCTTTGGCCAACTCGACTCAAACATAAAACTAACACAACTCCATAGAGCGTGTGACATTCAAAAGGTGAACGACGTTGCACATTTAGTGTCTTTGGCCAACCAGCACACAAACACAAAAACACACACAAATGCTTTAAGCACGTGATACTGAACAAGTAAACGGCGTTGCAGATTTCCAAAGTGGACTGCCAGAAACTCTGTCCAAAGTGCACTCGACAAAACGGCCAAACTCACATGAAACAACTGAAGGTTTTTGCAGAAGTTTTCCTCGTTGCACGAGAAACCACTGTAACTATATATGTGCTTCCCAAATAACTTGATCCCGTATAAAAGCGGGTTTGTGTTTGAATTGTCCTCGAGTTCTTGTCGAAGAGTTTCTGCTTGCCATGTGTAATATTACAATACGCTTTGACTTCAATTAACATGCAGGAAGGCTAGAATTTTGAAAGCCTCTATATGAGCAACCCTGCATGCAATCATATAGCTATTACTTTGAAACACACACACACCCGCACAGACACAGACACACACACACACGTAACACACACATGCACGGACACCCACACATACACACACACACACGCGCGCGCGCGCGCGTGCGGCAGTCGGCAGTCTCAAACAGAAGAAAAAATCTTCAACAACGCAGACACATGCACAAAAAGGGAAGAAAGAAAAAACCTGTCAGAACTGTTTCTTCTTTTACCTTTTTTGGGCAGACTTGGATTATGAAAATGCCAGCGCTCCGGCCATAAAATGGAAATTGAGACGGTCGTAAATTAAGGTTTCACAACCAGTGCAAGAAACGTATATGAGTGATAAAAAAGGTGGGCTGCGGGGGAGGGGGGGGGGGGCAGTGGGGGTAGGGAGCGGAGGACGCCACACATATTGGACCTGCAGACACAGGGTTACTCGATTGAGAAATTGTGGCGGTGTCGGTAGAAATGATACGCCTGAGAAGAAAAGGCTCATCTCAAAATTAAATCTTAATGCGAAGTGCAGGGGACATAATATAGGTGTATGAGGGTGGGCGCGGAGTGTGTGTGTGTGTGTGTGTGTGTGTTTGTGTGTGTGTGTGTGTGTGAGTGCGTATGTGTATATGTATGTCGCTCTCTTTCTCTCTCTCTCTCTCTCTCTCTCTCTCTCTCTCTCTCTCTCTCTCTCTCCCTCTCTCTCTCTCTCTCTCTTTCTCCCCCCCCCC
>NW_027128817.1:10000-28457 GCF_037325665.1 Littorina saxatilis
GATACTTTACCCCTTCATTGTAAGATGGTGTGTGATACTTTACCCCTTCATTGTAAGATGGTGTGTGATACTTTACCCCTTCATTGTAAGATGGTCTGTGATACTTTACCCCTTCATTATAAGATGGTGTGTGATACTTTACCCCTTCATTGTAAGATGGTCTGTGATACTTTACCCCTTCATTGTAAGATGGTGTGTGATACTTTACCCCTTCATTGTAAGATGGTGTGTGATACTTTACCCCTTCATTGTAAGATGGTGTGTGATACTTTACCCCTTCATTGTAAGATGGTGTGTGATACTTTACCCCTTCATTGTAAGATGGTGTGTGATACTTTACCCCTTCATTGTAAGATGGTCTGTGATACTTTACCCCTTCATTGTAAGATGGTCTGTGATACTTTACCCCTTCATTGTAAGATGGTGTGTGATACTTTACCCCTTCATTGTAAGATGGTGTGTGATACTTTACCCCTTCATTGTAAGATGGTGTGTGATACTTTACCCCTTCATTGTAAGATGGTGTGTGATACTTTACCCCTTCATTATAAGATGGTGTGTGATACTTTACCCCTTCATTGTAAGATGGTGTGTGATACTTTACCCCTTCATTGTAAGATGGTGTGTGATACTTTACCCCTTCATTATAAGATGGTGTGTGATACTTTACCCCTTCATTATAAGATGGTGTGTGATACTTTACCCCTTCATTATAAGATGGTGTGTGATACTTTACCCCTTCATTGTAAGATGGTGTGTGATACTTTACCCCTTCATTGTAAGATGGTGTGTGATACTTTACCCCTTCATTGTAAGATGGTGTGTGATACTTTACCCCTTCATTGTAAGATGGTGTGTGATACTTTACCCCTTCATTATAAGATGGTGTGTGATACTTTACCCCTTCATTGTAAGATGGTGTGTGATACTTTACCCCTTCATTATAAGATGGTGTGTGATACTTTACCCCTTCATTATAAGATGGTGTGTGATACTTTACCCCTTCATTGTAAGATGGTGTGTGATACTTTACCCCTTCATTGTAAGATGGTGTGTGATACTTTACCCCTTCATTGTAAGATGGTGTGTGATACTTTACCCCTTCATTGTAAGATGGTGTGTGATACTTTACCCCTTCATTGTAAGATGGTGTGTGATACTTTACCCCTTCATTGTAAGATGGTGTGTGATACTTTACCCCTTCATTGTAAGATGGTGTGTGATACTTTACCCCTTCATTATAAGATGGTGTGTGATACTTTACCCCTTCATTGTAAGATGGTGTGTGATACTTTACCCCTTCATTGTAAGATGGTGTGTGATACTTTACCCCTTCATTATAAGATGGTGTGTGATACTTTACCCCTTCATTGTAAGATGGTGTGTGATACTTTACCCCTTCATTGTAAGATGGTGTGTGATACTTTACCCCTTCATTATAAGATGGTGTGTGATACTTTACCCCTTCATTGTAAGATGGTGTGTGATACTTTACCCCTTCATTATTTATGCAGTACCCTCTGTGTCTTCTTGTTATGTTAATATCTCGACTTCCAAATAACGCGTGTATGCATTTCGCCTTAAACTGCCAAACAGCTGTGTTTCTGTTTCGAAATGACATAATCAAAAATAACTGTTGTCTCAAGAACCACTGGTTTGGGTGGAGTCCGTCATTCACAGGGCTAGCGGTGTTTTCCTTACTACATAAAATAAATTTTTTTAAATTAAATGTTGTCGCCCCTGATGGTTTTGCCGTGAGGGGGTAAAACTTAAACTTAAACAAATATGTACAAATGTTGTCTCAAAACACACCGGTTTTGGTGAACTCCCCTGGCTCTCTGAGTCAACAATCGTTTCAGTCGTCCAATCTCCTGCTCAATCAAGAACATCGCTGTCGGTGAGAACAAAGAGTTACGGGGTTGAGTCTGACCGTCAGTGAAGCTTTAGCGATTATCCCACGATGATTTATCGAATCAAGGCGGATTGTCCGATGGTCAAAGCAGCCGCGCATGGGTAATTAGAATAGTGAGCTCAATGACCCTTGAGGGCATTCTGATCAGTCATCGCTCAACGGCTATCGCCAGTTATCTCTCGGACCGGACGCTACAGTCCTACGCGAATCTATCAAAACAAAAATACAGAGTTATCTCCCATATGTTTTTCGCGAGCATTGATCTAAATTTGAGATCAGTGTTCGCGAGACGAAAATAATTGCAGATTGGCCGACTTCGACAGTGATCTCCGTTCTGTTCTTCACAGTTATGATAAAGACATCGTTCTCAGGTCAAAACAAGTCGAAATTTTGGGACTGCTGCCGGAAGGAGACCGTAATATATGGTTTCATCACTGTCAACTGGTTACAGAAAAAATCGTCTGCTCCAGTGAGCGCCAAAACCAAACGGTTGATTATCACGTGACACTTTTGCCATATTTAGAGTTGTTTGCACAGTAAATACAGCCGCGAAAAATAGCTCGCTTGAAACTGTCTTACATATCAATTCCTTTGTAATTTAAAAATTACAAAACACCATGAAAAATCATTATCGACGATCGCGAATCTGCTTATATCAATAATACATTACTAAATATGTAAAAAAAAAAATCGGTTTCCTTGCCAGACAAGGAAACTCAAGGCATCCTGTCAGGGAGAGAATGAGCCGAACTCATTTTGACCAGAGGTCAGGATGCCTGGAGGGATGAATCTCCTTCACTCTCTACTCCAAGCGGGAAGACAGTCACATCAATACAGTTTCCCGCACTTACCGCGAGTTCCTGGTCCTTTTTCCTGTGTTGTTTTATTACTCCTCCAGGAAGGGAGAGAGAGAGAGGGGGGGGGGGGTGGGGGAATGAGGGAGGGAGTGAGAGGGAGGAAAGGATATGACGGCTTACTAGTGCCCAAAACATAGGGTTGCCATTTTCACGTGAAAATTAGTAATTAACAGTATTAATTACTAATTTAAATTTTTGCCTCGTTTTCGGTCACAGTAGTCGGACTTTAAGAGTCCGCACTGAGAGGCTTCAACGTCCGGCAAACGTCACTCTCACACTATTTCTGAAATATCTTTTAATAGAAGGCCTTATCGAGCAAGTTATACGACGGGAAGATGCATATCACAGTTTTCTGCAATAGCGCTTTCCTTAACGTTGTTTTGGGTATCTTAGAAAAGAATAATCGACCCCGAAAACTTTCGAATCGAAGCTGTTCGTAGCAGACGGACTTTTGATCGGCTGTGGTCTCACATTTTCACAGATATCTTTCAATATAATTCCTTATTCGACAAGTTGTCTGGCAGACAGCCGTACCTCATATTTGTTTCCACTACCACACTCATAAATTTGCTTTGTAGTGCATTAGTGAAGGACAATTGATCCGAAAATGTTCAAACCGAGAGAGGAAAAATGGCGGCCGGCCGGACATGTGCTAGTAAAGGTCCGACCACTAGCAGACGGATCTCTTCGGTCGAGACTCACACACTTGCACAAATATCTTTCGATAAAATTCGTTATTCAACAAGTTGTCGGACAGACCGTTGTATGTCACGGTTATCTACACATGCGATCAGCTCTTATTCCAGCGTCGCGGACGACGCTGGTATCTGCGGTCGGGAAGACTTTCCACGAATTTGCCTGCTGGGCGCCGCCATGTTTTCTGTGCTCGACTGCGAGCAGACCACAGGCACATTACACCCAAAATTCTTGTAGGCATACACAGACGCAACATAGCATATACAGACAATAACACCCACAACACTTCAACTGCATATGAAAGGAATAAAAATAAATCCGCAAATCAGTCGCGCACAAAACACCAGAAAGAAAAACAAGGAGTACCAAAGCGGCGTGCAGAAACTAAACTGACTCGGAGACTGAGAAGAAACATTTATCACACGATGTGGATAGCAAACATTAAAATAAAACAGATAAGTCAAGCAAAAAATAAACACAAATATCGAAAACACAATAAACAAAGGTAAAGAAAACAAAAAGAGATGCTTGCCGACAGTCAGTGTGTGTGTGCGTGGTTTGCCGTGTGCGTCAGCGGGGTGTGTGTGTGTGTGTGTGTGTGTGTGCGTGCGCGTGCATGCGTGCGTAGGCTACGTTCTTGCGTGTGTGCGGCGTTCGAATGAGAAAGAAGAGAGAGAGAGGATTGAACAATGAGGTCACGTTCTCTGTCACATGAATACATATACACACACTGAAGGCAACTTCGGACACGAACACTTGCCAACAACTGTGGTTGGACATGCTTTTGAAATGTAATATTTTTTCGACATGATTTCTGGACATACGAATCCCGCTGTGTTGCCTACTGATGTTGCGAATGATGAAGGTTTTGAGTTGACTGACCTTGAGGAGGGATTGCATCAGGCGTTTATCGTCTCAAATTATATCCTTGCTACTTTTCAGGAGTCAACTATTGCCATTCATGGTAACTTGGATAGTCAATGTTTTTATTTGTTTGATTCCCATCAAAGAAACAGAAATGGTAACCATTCTTCAAATGGCGCTGCAGTTTTGATGTCAGAATTGATTGATTTTCTCAAAAGCCATTATCAATGTGTTTATCAATTAACACCTGTTCATTTCTGTCCAACTGCAATGCAAACTCAATGTGGAGGAAACAAGGATTCATTACAAACAAGTCATCCCTGTACATCAACAGATTTATGTACCTCAATCAATACTGCTAGTATGAGTGACAGGAATCTAAAAGAAAAAACAACCAAACGCAAATGTACTACTACTTCTACGACTCGTTTGAATGTAAAACAGAAATGTAACACTATCTGTGACAATGACGGTTCTACGACTCGTTTGAAGGACAGTATAGATCGAACCTTAACCCACAACTACGACAATTTGTGTCAGACTTTTTTGAACAGGAAAATATGCCTCTGTTCAACAGTAACCAAAACATGGAAGATGTTTTTGAAACTTTACAGAAATGTAACACTAGCCTATCTGTGACAATGTTGCTTTTGAATTGAACCCACATTTGTTGAACAGGAGAGAATGTTCCTGTTCAACGGCAGTGCCCAAAACGCTGAATCTGACGTTTTTGAATCTTTTCTGTCATCTAACTGAATCTGACGTTTTTGAATCTTTTCTGTCATCTAACCCAATTGCTCATGACTTCATCGATCTTGAACATGCCTACTTTTCAAAGAAAGACAGACAAAAGCGAAATCTGCATGTTAGCCATCTGCCTGAAATGGTCAATGCACTTTTGTAAAATTGTCACAGCTGTAATGCACTTTTGTGAAATGGTCAGTGCTGTTGTGCACTTATGCAAAACTTGGTGCTGTGCTGTTAACATTTGAACAAAATGCATTTTGTTCAAATGTTTAGTGCAACTTGCTACTATATAATCGCTGTATGCGCTTTGTGGTAATAATGCACTGTTGTGAAAAGTTTGCGCTAAATGTTGGCACTATGCATCATTGTTGGAGCACCCTCCTGTAGATGCACCATGCTGAAAAATGTACTTATGAATCAAGCATTGACTGAAATAAACAATTTATATATCCAGCACAACATGCAATTCATTAACTTTTGACCCTAACCTTTAACACTTCCCAAAATAAATCTTTGGTGGACATTGCATCGACGCTGTTCATTTTGAATGAACATTTTTCTTGTTGTTAATTTGCATCGGATTAAAGAACTATGGACCAGAAAAGTTTTGAATCGAAGGATGTTTCGCTCTGGCCGGTGTAACAGTCGCGCATGCGCATTGCCCCCCGTGACAGTCACGAGGAACATGAAAATGAGTAATTAACGCGTGAAAATTACTAATTTTTAGTTTTGGCGCTAGTAAACCGTCAGGAAGCGAGCCAAAACTGAAAATTAGACATTAACACTTAAAAATTAGTTATCAACACGTGAAAATTAGTAATTAACACGTGAAATTAGTAATTTTCACGTCATAATTGTAATTTTCTCGTGAAAAGTAGTAACTTTCACGGGTTAATTACTAATTTTTAGTTTTGGCGCTAGTAAGCCGTCATAGAAGGAGAGAGGGAGGAAGAGAGAGGGAAGTAGGAAGGGAGGGAGAGAGAAAGGGAGGAGGGAGAGAGGGGAGAGAGAGAGGGAGAGAATGAGGGAGGGAGAGAAAGGGAGGAAATGAGAGAGGGAGGAAGAGAGAGAGGGAGGTAGGAAGGGAGGGAGAGAGAGAGGGGGTGGAGAGAGGGAGGGAAGGAGAGAGGGAGGGGGGAGAGAGGGAGGTAGGAAGGGAGGGAGAGAGAGAGAGGGAGGGGGAGAGAGGGAGGGAAGGAGAGAGGGGGGAGAGAGGGAGGGAAGGAGAGAAGGAGGAAGAGAGAGAGGGAGGTAGGGAGGGAGGGAGGTAGGAAGGGAGGGAGAGAGAGAGGGAGGATGGAGTGAGAGCAAGAGGGAGGGAGAGATAGAAAGTGAGGGAAGGAGGGGAGAGGGAGAGAGTGAGGGAGAGAGAGAGGGGGAGGGAGAGGGAGAGCGAAGAAGAGAGAGATAGAGAGGGGAATAGAAAGCGAGACTGAGAAAGAGGAAGGGTGTGAGAGAGAGAGAGAGAGACTGAGAAGGGGGGGGGGGGGGGGGTCGGATTAACGGGGGCATGAAAGAATCAGTGACTTGTAGAACAACCTTGAAAAGGTCTTAGGCACATTCTGTGTTTAAGCTGACACTGATAAGCCTTATAGTTCTAGAAACCGATACTAGACAAAACATCAGCCGTTTCTGGATAACAACTATCTCTCACGCAGATAAGTAACTAGTGGGAGTAGTCCTTTGTACGATAAGCAAAGAAGACGATACCTCAGCAAAGTTAAATCCTCTACACTAAGCTGGCGGATCAGAAGTCTATCAGACAACGCGCAGTTAATTCAAACACCCCAAAGGCAAGCAGCAATGCGATAATCCATGGGGGGTGACTGATCAGCATCGTTTGTAAATCACTGATACGGAGCGGGGGTTGTGTGTGTGTGTGTGTGTGGGGGGGGGGGGGGGGGGGCATTACGATGCCTGGTGCAGGTAGCTGCGGGACTGGGAAAGAAACATAGATGTGTGTTGACATACACATCTCTGGATAGAAAGTATGGCGCTGATGAAAGTATCTTTGATATTCATCTGCTCACAAATGTCTGTGTGCTTGTTTTTTATGATTTACTTTTATTTCTTCTCGATTATTGAAGATGATGCTCACTTGAAAATAACTGAAAATGCCATGCAGCGCTCTTGATCAACGATAACTGACAGGTTGTTCCTGCATATAATTCATCGGTTGAATGCATGCCCAAAATGACAGCAAGTGCGATCAAATTGGGCTTGTCTCGCGAAAGACTCGAAAAACTTCTCAGAAGGAACTGAGGCGAATCCAGTCTAAAAATATCTTTGAACCGCGTCGCTCCATTTGTGGCACATTATATATGCGTTTGATCTGTCACAGATTTACTAGTGTTAGTTCATCATTTTGCAGCGGTGACGACATTCCGTCACACAAGGTAAAATCCCAAAACACAGGCTCACAAATCAACTATTGGTGAGAAAATGACATGCACGACGTTGCAAAGACAGACACTACTTCACAAATACGAACATATCACCTACATATAGCGGACAGCGGATCTAGCGGACAGCGGATCTAGCGGACAGCAGTTAATTTGCATGATCTTCAGCGTAATTTCACGGTGAGGATGGTACCCTTATAATGAACGCAGTTAAGATTGTTTCCGTGACTCCATCAGCTCAGAACTCAAACACAACTGTTGTCACAATACGTCCACTCTGCGTGTAAAGTCTGCAGTAGCGGGTCGAGCTACCAAGTTTGAGTGTCAGTGAATCGCTCACTGCCATGGCATGAAGTGCTCTTCACGAATGCAGGTTTTAATTCACTGCGGACTGAATTAATTTTTTAATACTGTTATGTTGTTTTTCTTTGTATCTACTATATATACAGTGATGTACATTTTAGTCGGTCTCCGGTCTCTGACCGATCCAATTTCCCCAGGACCTATAGCTTTAACCCCAGCAGGACACAGGTCCGATTAACCTACAGAAGAAGTGGTCAAGGGTCCGATCGTTTTTGACAATGAAGCGGACATGCGGACTGTTCAATTTTCAAGAGGAAAGCTTGTTTCGGTTTTGCCAAGCGAAAGTAAACACTGCGTGAGGAAAGCTGGTTTCGGTTTTGCCAAGCGAAAGTATGCACTGCGTGTGACCAGTTTGTTGAGTGAACGAGGCACCATATGGGATCTGATTCTTTGAATTAATTTATCCTCAAGTTGGATCAAGAAGAAAAAAAGAAAACCGAACCCATATGGTGCCTCGAGTGCATTCATTGGCTCAGCAATAAATCATTGAGAGAGGATTCAGTGCACAGAACTTGATGTGCACGGCTCGAAGAAACCGATTGTGTGTCAAAACCCAGGACATGATCCTGAAAGCAAAACTTGAGGGACCCGCAGAACGGTCAGATGCCTACCTGAAAAACATTGTCGACAGATGGGCAGTGAAAAAAAACCGACAACTGTTCAAATAACTTTGAAATGTGATTCAATCCTTTGAGTATCTAGTCATGACAGTCGCGGAAGGTGGAAGAATTTAAACTGAAAAATCTTTTTAAATGCGGTTTTACGAGTCGTGTTTTTGTCCTATTAAAATTGCAATCTCAGGACACTGTGTCCTATTGATTTTCAGTCTTCAGGACAATTGTCCTAAAGGCTGCTAGAAAAATGTACATCACTGTATATATATATATAAGAATGGATGTAAGTATGTGTGTGTGTGTGTGTGTGTGTGTGTGTGTGTGTGTGTCATTGTGTGTCTGTGTGTGTGTGTCTGTGTCTGTGGTCGCCAAACCTCAGAGATGATAAGAGGCAGGAACAAGATAGTGTGCATTCACACTGCCTACGATCCGCAGATGTGCGCCTGGGTTTTAGTTTCTTAATTCATTGTTTCCTTCCTCAGATTATGAACCTCCCCTTCAGTAACAGCCTATAGAGTGCAAGACCAGTTCAGTGCCTAGCGTTCACATGTAGCAAGCACATCATGCCAGTGATATTAGAAACGCTCTATTGCTCCTATGACGGGAAGAAATTAAGAACGAAAAATGACGAGACAGTTCCGGAAGTTTCTGGAAGCCAAGGGACGTAACTCTTACTTGGTTATACATTGAAGGGAGGTAACTCTGAGTATGCAGGCATGTTGATGGGGAGATCAGAAACACACCCCGGGTCCTCACTGCTCAAATATCTGGAATGTTCCCATGGAAGGGAGATAACTCCTGTGAAAGTTATTTCTTTAACAATAAACGGTAAAATGATGTTGGTGGTAATTAACTGATTTAGCAATGACCAACATTAGCTCCAATTTTGAGGAAGGTTCTTGAATCAAAGGGAGGTTACTCTTACTTTGTTATTAATGGAAGGGAGGTAACTCTTGTCATGCAAGCATACATTTTCATTCTCAAAGGGCGTAAAGTGATGAAGTTAAACCATTTGCTTAATTATCTTGAACTTTCTCAAGAAAGAGAGGTAACTCATACCTAAGTGAGAAACACCCGGGCGAAGCCGGGCCCTGACTGCTAGTAGTATAAACAAGGCTAGAAAAGTCTTCCGTAGAAACATTCTATGCACTTGTATCTGAGTCTTCGTATAATTATGTACGTTTCATTTCGTCCCCAAACGTTCTCCAGTTATACTTTGAACACACACGCACGCACGCACGCATGCACGCACGCACGCACGCACGCACGCACGCACACAGACACAAGGACACTCTTCAACAATATTGCTTCATTTCCTGTGATAATCAAATTTCCCTTCAATGCAGGCTCAACCGACACGATCGCATTATCGGGCTGTCTTCTCCGTCACAACCGAAGACGGAGCTCACTGAGTAGCACTGACCGCAAATGCATGTTTAATCGATTCGCGCGCCTGTAGTCACATCAGTGAACCATTCACACGCCCTTCATCAGACCTTTTTCCTCACAGTTACCACAGATTCCTTTTTTTTTATTTTTTTTAACGACGTCAAGCACAATCCCCATTAAACTTCCTTTTTCCTCGCTTTTATTCACGGCTTCATCGCAATCCCAAGCTCACCTGCTGTTCCCACGAATTAATCTGTCTGCGACAACACAATCTACAGAATGAAGTAAAAGGGAGGCAGGTCGTTTCCATGTTTGCCCTGTGCAAAGCAATAGCACCCGCTCAGCATCACACCTTCGAAAGTTCTATTCTCTTCCCACCAGAGGAGGGGGGTGGGGAGAGAAAAAACTCTACTGACAGAAAAGACGGATGTAAGGGTGGGGTGTGTGTATAGCCTACATACATCTCCCCCAAAAAGCAAAACGCTTTCAAGTTTCAAACCTAGTTGTTGAACTATAAAGAGAAGGCAAGGAAGAAGGAACAGTCTATACAAGGCAACTCTTTGGAGACCCCCCCCCCCCCCCCCCCCCATTTAAGATCCCGCCATATCCCTCGTTTATATATAAACAGGTGGATTTCGTGGGTGTTTCAATTTTTCAAGTCTCGCTGATAATATCCGTCAATTTGCCTTCATTTTAAGACTCATTTCTTTTAAGGCCTAATTTTCTCAAATGTTCAAACACAAACAAGTCTTAAAAAGGGGGATTTTCATGCACTCCACCCTGAACGTTGGGGGTAAATCAGCTTCAGCGCAGAGGTTCCCAGCCTGGCAAGACACAGCCGGGTGGGTAGAGGTACAGTACCAGTGAGTTAATCAGGGGGTTTGCCTGGGTACACAGGCAAGATAAGAGTTCATACATTCGGGGTGGGAAGATAGGCGGCCAAACTGGCGTCCCCAAGGTGCCTTTGTCGCTAAGAGCCCAAGACGGGAGATTAAAAGCGGGCTAAGAAGTGCCATGCTAGTCACATTTTGAGACAACACTCCAGGGTTGTAAATAGCCTACCTGTGTCTGCTGTTCGGGTGACAGTCATGCTTGCTCCGCAGTTTTTATTCATTTCTATTTTATTTTTATTTATTTTCTTATTCGTGAATGCGTGTCGTAAAGGGCAGTCTTTCTTTTGCATGTAAGTTCAAACGAACGCACACACGCACGCACGCAAACACACACACACGAAAAACTTGATCACGTGTTCTGGAGATTAATCCTTTTAGTTGAAACACACGTGAAAAACACGAAATAGTGAGAACTTGCGAGAAATAAAAAATAAAAACGAATAAAGAAACAAATAATAATATAAAAAAAACACACGAAAAAAACCTACAACTAAAAAAAAAGTTAAAAAAAAAAAAAAGAGTTCACACTTGCAAAAGAGACAGACATGTATGTAAGTTGTAACTTCTTGCATTACCGCCCCATGCCATGACGGCGGCCACTAGGTGTCGCTACCAGCAGCCAGTGGAGACTGGAGCGCCGCCTGGCGTCGCGCAAGGAAGGCTGCATGGCTGACACCTGGCACAGTCACCCCGTTTCAACACTTGCGTCATCCACATTTGCTTTTACCCCCGGCCGCCACCCCCCCCCCCCCCCCAATCACCATCCCACCCTCCTCACCATCCATCCCGCTTGATCAACACCTTTCGTTTGTATTTACCTCTCTATCTCATATTATCAGTAACTTCGGGTTCCTGGTCGGATATCAGTTTGGAACAACATCAGTCCAGAAAGTTACATGTCTGATTTTGTAAGTCTGTGCGCGTGTGCATCATCTGCATGTGTGTGTCTGTGTGCTCGTGCATTTGCTTGAGAAGAGAGAGAGAGACTGAGAGAGAGAGAGAGAGAGAGAGAGAGAGAGAGAGATAGTGTGTGCACATATGTGTGTGTGCGTGTGTGTGTGTATGTGTGTATGTGTGTGTGTATGTGTGTGTACGTGCGTGCGTGCGTGCGTGCGTGTGTGTGTGCGTGCGTGTGTGCGTGCGTGCGTGTGTGTGTGTTTTGTTTTATATGCACATGATATCCGTGTGCAACTCAATTACCCTGCTTTTCTTGGACGTCCCAAACTGCGTATATACGCAGTACAAGAAAAACTGCAACAATTGACTCGAACTGTTCCCCAACCAACAACATTCAACAGAATACGTTGAGTCATCACGTACACTTAACGATTTCCCCTTCAAACAATCCATATTTCATGCCAGAAAAAAATCGTGTTCGTGTATACACGCACACACGTACACAGGCGTTACTTTCCATCAGTGTAAAAGTTACACAAGAAGCTGCAACCTCATTGGTGGAACACAGGGGTGCTATACATCTAATATCCCTTTCGTGCCTCTTTCCGACTCACGCCTTCTTCTACAATGTAGCCTACCATCACCAAACTCCACCGCTGGTTCTATAGCTGTGAATTTAACGGCGCACAATATGATCGATACTGACTGCAAGATGTGTTACAAAGACAAAACACACACACACACACATGCACATTGTGTCAATATACTGAGAGAAGACAAACCGGTTTAATCAATAACTTCCTCTTGCGGTGAGCTGAGAAAGCCTACAATATATATTATGTTTAGCATAAGCCTGCGTGACAAAATATATAACTATGCTGTACAGCAGAGGAATATGTCAGACAGACATGCAGATACGTGCAGATTTGTCTCAGAGACACAGACATCACGCAGACAAAGACCCCCCCCCTCTCCCTCTCTCTCTCTCTCTCTCTCTCTCTGACGGTTGACCAGCGCCAAAACCGCGGATTACCATGCAATTATACACGTACAAAATTTAAATCACGTGTTCTGTGTAATTCACATCGAAATGTTAACCTAAGCTACAGTGTTAATGACTAAAGTTGATCTTTCAGTCTTCGGTGCACTCGCACCAAAACCATTATCAAACACGATCACCTGATAATTAAACATGATCACATGAAAAATACTAAATTTCACAGGATAATTAAAAGTTTCAGTTTTGGCTCGACTCCTGACGGACTGCTGAAGCACAAACATTATATCTGGGACAGAAAATGGTAATTTTCAGTGATATTTGTAATTTTCCCATGAACATTAATTTAACCCCCCAGCACACACACACACACACACACACACACACACACACACACACACACACACACTAATATTTATACATTATAACATACACAAACACAAAGGGAATATACGTGATGATTAAAACTAATACAATGCACGCGCTTGATTCCTGCAAACAACATTATAGAACGCACTCATTCCACCTTTAAAACACATCTATAACTGCAGATAAAACCAAAATAAAAGTGCAATGAACGGTTTAAATGAACCATTTACTTGCGCTGCCACGATGTCTGGGACAATTTTCATTACCATAACTTTCTCGTTGAAGACAAAGACGGTAGCAAAACAGACGCGGATTGAATGTCCATTGTAGCTGCTTTTGGTGTGTGTTTTCTTTTAATCCTTGAACTACTGCAACCATGCACGTGTTATTCTCTGTGTGTAGACTTGTTACCGCTTTAATTAAAGAGAGACTGTCCTTCGGGGAGAGAGAGTCGGGGAAGGCGACAGGGAAGGGGGAAGGAAGGAGAGCGCCCGCACGACTGGGCGTGTATATATATATATATATATACAGTGGAATCCCCCTTTTAAGACACACCCCCCCCCCACCCCCCCCCCCAATTTAAGACTCCCTCCTTTTTCAGACCTGATTTTCTCAGATTGTTGGAGGTCTTAAAAGGGGGGTTCCACTGTACAGTCTTTTTTGTTTGTTTGTTTGTTCGTTCATGGGCTGAAACTCCCACGGCTTTTACGTGTATGACCGTTTTTACCCCGCCATTTAGGCAGCCATACGCCGCTTTCGGAGGAAGCATGCTGGGTATTTTCGTGTTTCTATAACCCACCGAACTCTGACATGGATTACAGGATCTTTTTCGTGCGTACTTGGTCTTGTGCTTGCGTGTACACACGGGGGTGTTCGGACACCGAGGAGAGTCTGCACACAAAGTTGACTCTGAGAAATAAATCTCTCGCCGAACGTGGGGACGAACTCACGCTGACAGCGGCCAACTGGATACAAATCCAGCGCGCTACCGACTGAGCTATACATCCCCGCCCGTACAGTCTTTTTCATAAAGTATCTGCTCTTTACAACAACAAAAAGGGCAATAATACACAATTCAAATTTATTTTATTTGGCCAGCCCTCAATTTCATTCCGTAGTCTTGGGCCAAAGTCACTGAGAATAAGGAACCCCTTCCTCCAAACTCAACCCCCCCACCCCCACCCCCCCTCCCTCTCTCTATAGTTGAAGACATGCCCATTTACTCAGGTAAGTACTTTGCGCATGTGTGTGACGTGCGTGTGTGGGAAGGGGGCTGGTGATAGGGGAGGAACCACGATTAGGGTTCGAACAGTTTTGTCTTATTTTGTTTCCCCGTTTTAATTGTCTTGTGATTTTTTTTGTAATCCTTCTTTAATTCACACCTCCTTTTTCCTCCTTTCTTGTTTTTTTTCCCCACAAGCAAACGGCGTCAGGGAATTGACTGTGAACACAGCACCTTTAAAGTTCCAGGGCGAACTGATAGATGCAGAAAATATGATAATTCTTGGCAGGTGGGCCCCCACACTAGCACGTTCCCGAGCCACAAAACGCACCAGTGTTTTGGGTCGTCTGCCACCTCTTGGAATTAAACAATGTCTCTCCCACCCCCATTAGCATTCATTGCTCCGACCTGAGACACCAAGTGACCGAGAGAGGCGACACGTCCTGTCGATCACCTGAAGGGCGTTGAAGACATGACTACCGTACACTTGCACATGCAGCAAGTTAGAAAGGAACAAGTCGCGTAAGGCGAAATTACAACATTTAGTCAAGCTGTCGAACTAACAGAATGAAACTGAACTCACTGCATTTTTACAGCAAGAGCGTATACTCGTAGCATCGTCAGTCCACCGCTCGATGCAAAGGCAGTGAAATTGACAAGAAGAGCGGGGTAGCAGTTGCGCTGAGAAGGATAGCACGCTTTTCTTTATCTCTATTCTTTTTAACTTTCTGAGCGTGTTTTTAATCCAAACATATCACATCTATATGTTTTTGGAATCAGGAACCCACAAGGAATAAGATGAAATTGTTTTTAAATCGATTTCAGAAATTTTATTTTAATGATAATTTTTATATTTTTAATTTTCAGAGCTTGTTTTTAATCCGAATATAACATATTTATATGTTTTTGGAATCAGAAAAAGATTAAGAATAAGATGAACGTAAATTTGGATCGTTTTAGAAACAAATTATTGTTTTTACAATTTTCAGATTTTTAATGACCAAAGTCATAAATTAATTTTTAAGCCACCAAGCTGAAATGCAATACCGAAGTCCGGCCTTCGTCGAAGATTGCTTGGCCAAAATTTCAATCAATTTGATTGAAAAATGAGGGTGTGACAGTGCCGCCTCAACTTTTACAAAAAGCCGGATATGACGTCATCAAAGGTATTTATCGAGAAAAAGAAAAAAACGTCCGGGGATATCATTCACAGGAACTCTCATGTAAAATTTCATAAAGATCGGTCCAGTAGTTTGGTCTGAATCGCTCTACACACACACACGCACAGACAGACAGACAGACAGACAGACACACAGACAGACAGACACACACACACACACACACACACACACACATACACCACGACCCTCGTCTCGATTCCCCCTCTACGTTAAAACATTCAGTCAAAACTTGACTAAATGTAATAAAAAAAAGAACAGAACAAATTAACGATCAGACTTTTTTTCTCTCACGAGTGCAGAAAGAAAGAGCGATAAATGCAGAGGAGAGAGAGAGAGAGAGAGAGAGAGAGAGAGAGAGAGAGAGAGAGAGAGAGAGAGAGAGAGAGAGAGAGAGAGAGAGAGAGAGGGAGAGAGAGAAAGTGTTTGTGTGTGTGTGTGCTATTGTGTGTGTGTGTGTGTGTGTGTGTGTGTGTGTGTGTGTGTGTGTGTGTGTGTGTGTGTGTGTGTGTTTGTGCGTGCGCGTGTGTGTGTGTGTGTGTGTGTGAAATCAACACTACACCCAAAGCAAACGAACAATGTAAGAATCAATGGTCATGCCAGAATATAAGCTGATCACTCGAGGAACTTGAGGAGAAAGCCAACCCAAAGGGCTTAAAAACAAAACAGTGGGGGATAATTGGTATTAAATCATAAGTTTATGAGCAGAAGAAAAAAAACTCTCGAATAGAACAAAATAATTAATAACATTTCAAATAAAACCGAAGACAATTAACGGTAAGACGCACAACTAAATGCAGAAAATTGTCAAACCGACGCGCAAACTCGCTGAAAAACGTGTGAAACAAACAAACAACTTGTTTTACGTCACCTATAGTACAAACCTCATTATCATCATTCTGGTTTGTGCTAAGCACGCAACCACTGACAACCAGGCTCGGCCTGATCCCAGCGCCTCAGAGTCCTGAAGAAACGGAGACTGGCTGCCTGCCACAGCCAATAGAGAGAGACTCAGCCAAGGCTATCGACCATTGCCAGACTGTCTGCGACTGCTGATTCTTCTAGCCAACGCCAGGCAAGGAAGGTGGAGCGAGTGAGAACGAAGGCAGCGAGCTTTGACTTTTCATACAATCTCTGGCGTGGCTTCTCCTTCTTCGCAGCCAATGCCGTGTCCGTGAGCGCTGCGTATGAGACATAATATTTGCAGCACTGCAATTTCTCCATGTGAGATAGTACAGTTGATTTGATTTGATTTGATTTATGTCTCAAGTTCGGCAGCGCTCTCGGAGACGTGATAGCCAGAATCACGTCTCCGTTGGAAGAAGTGGAAATATCTAGTACGGCGACACCGAACGTTTGAGAGACTAAATCTGCGACCGTTGCTGTGGCAGCTGCAACTACGATTATTACCTTATTAGAAGAAAGGTCCATTGATTGCTAGGTAAAGACTGAGCTATCAAAATTAGAGTTGAATCATTTCGATCCATTTACTAGTTTCTTGTCCGGCTGTGGGTGCCAGAAATTGTGGAAAAAGAGATGCACCAAAATTGGTCGGCATTGAGTTATATAACTTATGCCAAATATAACTCTGTGGTGTCGTCGTTTAAAAGTTGTCCAGTATGTGAAAACTGCGGTGCAGCCGCGCTGTATGTGTATGCCTCGCTCGCGGTAAGAGAATGATGGCTCTGATTTTTCTCACAACCTTTTTTTACATTTAGTCAAGTTTTGACTAAATGTTTTAACATAGAGGGGGAATCGAGACGAGGGTCGTGGTGTGTGTGTGTCTGTGTGTGTGTGTCTGTGTCTGTGTGTGTGTGTGTGTGTGTGTGTGTGTGTGTGTGTGTGCGTGTTTGTGTGTGTGTGTGTCTGTCTGTCTGTCTGTCTGTGTGTGCGTGTAGAGCGATTCAGACTAAACTACTAGACCGATCTTTATGAAATTTGACATGAGAGTTTCTGGGAATGATATCCCCGGAAATTTTTTTCTTTTTTTCGATAAATACCTTTGATGACGTCATATCCGGCTTTTTGTAAAAGTTGAGGCGGCACTGTCACACCCTCATTTTTCAATCAAATTGATTGCAATTTTGGCAAAGCAATCTTCGACGAAGGCCGGACTTTGGTATTGCATTTCAGCTTGGTGGCTTAAAACTTAATTAATGACTTTGGTCATTAAAAATCTCAAAATTGTAATTAATTTTTTTGTATAAAACGATCCAAATTTACGTTAATCGTATTCTTCATCATTTTCTGATTCCAAAAACATATAAATATGTTATATTCGGATTAAAAACAAGCTCTGAAAATTAAAAATATAAAAATTATGATCAAAATCAAATTTCCAAAATCGATTTAAAAACAATTTTATCTTATTCCTTGTCGGTTCCTGATTAAAAAACATATAGATATGATATGTTTGGATTAAAAACACGCTCAGCAAGTTAAAACGAAGAGAGGTACAGAAAAGCGTGCTATGCAGCACAGCGAAACCACTACCGCGCTAAACAGGCTCGTCAGTTTCACTGTGTTTTGCACGAGCGGCGGACTACGGTCATTGTGTGAAAATGCACTGCGTTCAGTTTCATTTTGTGAGTTCAACAGCTTGCCTAAATGTAGTAATTTCGCCTTTCGCGACTTGTTTTAAATTCCCACCCCCACCCCCCGCCTGACGAGAGTAAGTTTCTATCCACACCAAGGAGCTCTCTATGATCCACACCCACTTCTGTTTCTATGGTCTATGTGATAGTTGGCAGCTTTCCAAATGACCTCACCTCTATCGCGCTGTCTGTGTGAGACTGTCTGTCTACCTACAGTCGGTTGCAAAACCTTGCCTACTTCCTCCTCGGTCGCTCCAACCACACAGGTCTCCATCCATTTTCTCTACAGTGGAACCCCCTTTTTACGAACTCCAAAAATCTGAGACAATCAGATCTTAAAAAGGAGGGAGTCTAAAAATGGAGATAAATTTACAGAGGTTATGAACAGAAAATCGTAAACAAATAAGGTCTTGAAAGGGGAAGGGAGTCTTAAATTGGGAGGGGGAGTGGGGGGGGGGGGGGG